>NC_134104.1:127407500-127650000 GCF_040939455.1 Microcebus murinus | reverse complement strand
CCTGGAGAAAAGGTGACCACCAACAGACATGCCCTGTAAATACCTTCGACTTACAAAATATGCTATAGCCAAGCTGTGCACCAAGTGCTATTGGAGTGTAATTAATTCTGTCTGAGAGTTGGAGGGGGAGAAGAGGGGGAGAGAATGGGCATACAAAATGCCATACAAAAGAGTTATGTTTTCTCCAAGAACTTAGATTCAATGGGGAAGAAAAATGAATGCACATGAATAGACAAGCATGGTCCTGCCAGTCAGAAACGTGGTTGTCAACCTGGACTCTCCTCTCTCCCTCCCCCACATTTAGTTTCTTGCTGAACGCTATTGTTTCTACCACTTTTAACATCTCTTGAACCTGTACCCTTCTTCATTTTTGCTGCCACGGTGTCATCTTAGGCTCCTGTTTCCCTTGACTTGGTGATCATGATGGTCTAGGTCATATAGTGATAATAACCCCAAAATCTCAGTGGCTTTGTACAGCTTCATACTTATACAAACATGTCCAGTATGCATCACGTGGAGCTCTGTTTATCATAACCACTCAGGGACCCTGGCTAAGTCCCTGAAGGAGACTCCATGATCACTAACGCAAGGGTAAATGGACAAGATGAATCATGTACTGGCTCGTAAAACTTCTCCCCAGGAATAACACATGACATCTCAGCTAACATTTTATTGGCTAAAGCAAGTCACATAACTACACCCAGCTGCTCCACGGGGAGCAATAAAAATTATGCCATGTGCCCAGTAAGAAAGTCAGAGACATTTGTTGCACAGGACCGATGACCACCACATCTGACTTAACTGCATAGCCCCTTAACAGGTCTTCCTGCCCGCTGCCTCACCTGCTCCAATGCATCCTTCCCGCTGAGCTTTCTTAAATTTAAATATGATTATCTGAGCATATTACCACTCTGATTAAAAATGTTTACTGGGGTTGGGCGCGGTGGCTCATGCTTGTAATCCTAGCTCTCTGGGAGGCTGAGGCGGGTGGATTGCTCGAGGTCAGGAGTTCGAAACCAGCCTGAGCAAGAGGGAGACCCCGTCTCTACTATAAATAGAAAGAAATTAATTGGCCAACTAATATATATAGAAAAAATTAGCCGGGCATGGTGGCACATGCCTGTAGTCCCAGCTACTTGGGAGGCTGAGGCAGAAGGATTGCTTGAGCCCAGGAGTTTGAGGTTGCTGTGAGCTAGGCTGATGCCACGACACTCACTCTAGCCTGGGCAACACAGTGAGACTCTGTCTCAAAAAAAAAAAAAAAAAATGTGTACTGGCCATATAGATCACCTGAGATAAAGCTAAACTTGTTTTGCATGTTGAACAAGCCTGTTTAGATCTGGCCTTGATCCCTTTCTTCCTAGTCTAGCATCAGTATTGAAACCATCCCAACACGTGCTCAACATACCATGTGTTGCAGCCATACAGAAGCACAAAAGTGGTTTGTATACCTTTTGTTACCTATGCACCTTTGCACATGCTGTTTTCTCTCTCTAAGCTTAAAATGACCCCCAACCTATTCCACCCCTTTCTTCTTAGAGGAAGGCATCCACTACGACTCATTTAAAATGTGATATTCCCTGACATCCCCAGGTTGAATGAAATTTTCTTTCTCTGCTCTTATGGTGCCACCTATATATCTCTTCTGGTGTACCTACTGCATGAAAGTTACTATTTGTTTATTCAGCTTCTCCTTGAATAGACTGTGAGCCCCCAAGGAGGAAATGGACTATTTTTTTTAATGGCAAGGGTCTGGCATATAATAGGTTATGTGAAAATATTTATTGGGTAAATGAAGTAAAACATACATACACAATCAAGTTCTAAGCTCTAGTGCAGATTCTAAAGTCTATGGAGTACCAAGTAAATGAAACACTAGTCTCCATCCAAAAGTACATCCATTTTCTCTAATTTGCACACGTGTCACAGCAGCGAAACATTGAAAATAATTAATGCACTTTTCTCTTTTGCCTTTTCAAGTACAGGTCTTTCATCCTGGTTGACTCGGGGCATCTATCTTCCTAGGGAGAAGATTAGGAATGCTAAATATAGAATCTAAAGAAAAAATAAGGTAATTTTCAGTTTCTGACATTCAAATACAGTGCGTAAGATTTTGCAGCAAGACAATAATCTTGCAAGCTAGGCTCTTATGTTAAGGGAAAAAGTGTCTAAATTTAGCATACTGAATGCCAGACTTGGTAGGCTGGAGGGAGGGTCAAACAGGAAGAAGAGAAAAAGTTTGTCCTTTTCTAACCCCAGAAGCTTGCGGGGAGGAAGAGAAAGAATAGCAGAAGAGTCATATGAATGGACCCCCTGACTCAGCCTCCACAGGCTATACCTGGAGAGGGAGTGGGTTGTTAGATAGTTGAGGCCAGTACTGAAGGCAGAAAGAGGCTCTTCTTCCTATGCCCCTCTTCTCTAACCAACTCTCTAATTAGTGTTCTGAAAGTAAACCACTTTGCAGATTATTTTCACTAATCCAGAATACAACTACCTCCAAGTAAAATTGTTACCCAACCATAATCACAAAGAGGGAATATCTGACCTTTATCTTTCCCAAACCTGTGCTGTATACATGAGACTCAGAATAGCTACAACGTTTCCCAAGGATGTCCTCACAGCCAGGTGAAGGGACTGCAGAGTGAGCTGTGGAATGGACCACTGTCTTAGTCCATTTTGTGTTGATATAAAGAAATATCTGAGGCTGAGTAATTTATTTTTTAAAAATGTTTATTTGGCTCACAGCTCTGCAGGCTGTGTAAGAAACATGGCACCAGCATCTATTTCCGGTGAGGGTCTCAAGCTGCTTCCCTCCTTGTGGCAGAAAGTGAAGGGAGTGGATTGTATATAAATCATGTGGTGCAAGGGAAGCATGAGGGAGAGAAAGGAGAGCTGCCAGGCTTTTTTTTAACCACCGGTTCTCACAGGAACTAATAGCGTGAAAATACCTCCCATTAGGCCCCCATTTCCAACACTGGGATCAAGTGTCAACATGAGGCTTTTGGGGCAAACATCCAAACTATAGTAACCATCAAGGCCAGCTTTCGGCCAAAGCTCAGAGGGGTTGAAGGTGAGTCCAGAAGAGGCCATGTCAGGCAGGGCTTACCTTGAGGAGTGCTGTACAAGTGCTCTACAAGAGAAGACCATGGGTACAGCAAGTTCCAACATCAGAGTCCAAATGGAACATTTGGGAGTCTGTGAACATGAAACATGACCCCAAATATCAATAAACTACAGTCCCAACACACCCAAGGAGCAAGTCTCCTCCCCTGAGCATTAATAGGGTGTATAAGTGCCATACGCCTCCCCCTGTTCAACTGTATGATATCAAGAGAGAGAATTTTTGTAAAAATAAGCAATTTTAAAAGAGATTTATTAAAGTGTTGCATCAGTCAAAGCTTTAAGGCAAATTGGACATTTAGTTAACATTTTTCCCACCTCCCAATGAGTAGGGGAATGTGAAGAGCTGAATTATTACCACAACAATAAAGAAATGTTTCTTTGATGTACATTCAGGTAAACTTGCAAATTTAACTACATACGCATGTGTGTATTTATATATGTACATTTAGGGGCATGTTTTTTCTACCTTAGTCCAAAAAGGATTTGATAACATCTTTCTTTAAAATATAATTTGGACTTACCTGACTTAGAGGAGGAAAATAAATTTCAAATATATTTCAATCACATATTTTTATCCCTGGTAATCCATACAATACTAAAGTCTGGACATATTGGTCGTGAAATTCATCTGTCTGAGGGAATTGTCCCACCAAAAAGTTGCAGCTTTAGTTTTAGCTACCTGTGGTAGAGACATCTGGAACCTTCCCAAGTTCTCTTCTTCCAGGTACACCACACCCTTGTCATGACAAAGGGACTGTGTAACTATTTTTGGCCAGTGTGTTGTGGAAAGTGTGATGTGGTCACTTCCGGGCAAAAGAGATGAGCATGACCCTCCAAATGTCTCTTCCTCTGCATTAGTGACTGAGGAGGACATGTATTTCATCCTGCGTTGGTAGGATGGGTCTCTGGTCTCTAAGTTCCATGTGGAAGACAGGCCCCAGCCCACTTGTGGGGTACACATAACATGACTGAGGAATGAATTTATGATGTGTCAATCAGGGGAGATTTCAGGGTGTTTGTTACCATTACAAAACCTAAACTATCCTGACTAACGTACTAGATATATTCGACATTTCTGTATCTTAGTTTCTCAGACTGAAAAATGAAGCAAAGAACTGGGGTTTTATAATGAAAGTGGTATGAGTATGGGGACAAGAAGATATTAACACTTTAAGCCACTTAAAAGTTCAATACAAATAAAATCTGCTTCCAAGTATTCACAATAAAGAACGGGTAACCCACTATCCCAGATGTCTTGGCCACTGAAGCTGGTATTTACCACTGCTACCACCAGTGCCTAGGCCATCAATGCTTCTTAGCTTTGCTAAAGCTTCACTTGCCTTGTCCAGATGTTGTGTAAATATGACAATATGAAGCATCGGCATATTAAAACACTATATCTAGCTTCAAAATGGCAAGGTGAGATTTCAAATACAAATGTGTTGCTAAAATGTAACACTAGCAAACAAAGTATACCATAGTAGTCCAGCACATTTCAGAACACTTTTCCTAAGCAAAAGCTATTTTCTTTAGCTAACTCTGTATAAAACTATTGAGAATCTTCTCAGAAAACCCCAAAATGGTCTTGAGTGAACTGAAAAGCATGGAACAATCTTTATATATGCTTTTAATTGGGGAAATGAATAAATAAAACATCCTTTAAGTAGTAAGCCATAGAACTAGCAATTCCCAAGAAGTATGTTGGGTGCTGTACCTGTGGCAAAATTTCAATAGAGTGGGCCATGTTGTAGCACCAGGCTAGGACTCTTTTGTAGCAGAGATGTCATCATTATGACCCATTAATAGACAGCTCACTCCACAAATATGTACATAAATGCAAGATCTTAGTGCTATTATTATTCTAACTGAAATGCTATACATCTTAAATCAGTAGAGGTACTGCATTTGATTTGGAATTCAAGTTTCTGTGACAATGTAGAACTGCCTTGAAGAATAGCATTTACCCTGTGGCTCCTTCGTCTATGATAATTGACCTTAGTTGTTTTGTTGCCTGAAAGCTGATTACATTTAGGACCTTGGAAATCAATAATCAATCACTTTGCTTTTGGTGGCTGTTGGAGATGTTATCCTAGAGTATAGTAACCCACTTATTCATTCATTAATTCACTCAGCAAGCATCTATTGTCTCCTATGTACCAGAAACTGTAATAAGCACAGCAGTGAATAAAACAAACAGAAGTTCTTGCCCTCATGGCACTTACGCTATAGGGAGGCTGAAGGTCAGAAAGTCAGGGTCAAAGGCTGGCTCTGCCAATAACCAGGATCACAGTTTCCTCACTGACAAAACCATGAGGCTGGAGGAAGTTCTCAAAAGGCGCCATCCTAGAGGTCGTTTGGAAATATGTTGGGAGGTTTTTGTTGTAATAATGCCTGAAGGATGCTATTAGTATTTAATGTCAGAGGCCAGGAATGTTGAACATTTAAAAAATGGGACGCTCTCTTGGAAGTACAGCTCTACTCAAAATCCCCAAATGCAAGTGAAACCCTTTGAAAACTCCAGATGCTTTCTAAGGTTCTTTCTAGCTCTAATATCATAGAAATTTGGCTTCTGTCTCTTCGCGAGAAGAAACAAGTAGGTGCTCGCTATCTCAGAGAACAAATCTAAGGGCAAGGATTCCTGATATTTCTTTCTTTTCTCTTGGATCTTCTAACTGAAAGTATAAACCTAGAGCCTTGTGAAAGTGAAAACTCGAGCCAAAGACACTTTGTCTCATTCCAAGAACAGACTCCTACCAGAAAGGTGTCTAGCTTCCCCCCCCCCCACAAAATACATTAATAGTCTGTTACAACCCTGAGAAAGCTGAGAGCATTCTATACCAAGAGGCACCCTACTCACACCACAGACACAAGGATCATAAATTAACCTGGAATCTGAGTCCATCCTGAACAGAATTCTGTGGCTTTATTTACCAAATTGATCTTAGAACCGCTCTCCAGCTCTTCCTGAACCACCGATAGATAATGTCAGTGTTTTCTTAGTATGAGTCTATTTATGGCACTTAGTTTCTTTTTTTTTTTTTTTATTTTTTTTTTTTTTTTTTTTTTTTAATTTTGAGACGGGGTCTCGCTCAGGCTGGTTTTGAACTCCTGACCTTGAGCAATCCGCCCGCCTCGGCCTCCCAAGAGCTAGGATTACAGGCGTGAGCCACAGCGCCCGGCCGCTTTATGGCACTTAGTTTCTACAAATGAGTTCTATGATGCTCTAGTATATATATCCCCTTCTCAAGTTATCCTTCTTTGGAGATTTTGTTTACTCACTTGGGGGAAAAATATTAAATAAAATCAATCAAGAGAGAGGGCTGAAAATTTGCATTTCTAACTAATTCCCAGGTTAGCTAATGCTCCGCTGGTGGTCCCTGGACCTCAATTTGAGAACCACAAGTTTAGGCAAAGTTTCTTTTAAATATTTTCTGGGCTAAACAAATGTCAAAATTGTTCTGTAGCTATAAAATGTGAAAACTTTTTCCAGAGTTGGACTCTGCTTTTGATGCCAAACTTTGACAAATATTGAAACTCATAATTTTCACTCAGGGTGGCTGATGGCCACTAATTACTAAAATGACAACAACAAAGAATCAATCAATCAATCAGTGGTGTCTCTATCCAGGGCAGCTAATAACCAAGGCCAGCACATCCCACAGATGGATCTGATTCTGGCTGAATTTGACAGTATGGGGGTTTTTACAAGGTCATATTGCCCTTCAGAATATCCCGTGTCAGAGGTCATTGACCTGGAGTAATCTGAACTTCCTAAAGTCGGGATATGCTGGCGTATAGATTCAGAAGACTTGATATAAGGACTTAGGTTAAAGTCTTAACTGGGCACTTAGCAGACACTTTCTGCTAGTAACAGTGAGTCAGGGATTTGAACACTCTGAAGATGCCTTATCTGCAGAACGGGGAGAAGAAGACCCGCTTCAAAGATCGTTGGGAGACTTCATGGAATTACATACATAAAAGAACTTTGTAAATGGTCAAATGCTGCATGAGGCAAGTTTTTAATATTAAACTCTATCTAACAGTGAGCAATAGGAAATTCTCATTCTGTTTATACCTAGAAACCTTATGCATCAGCCTAAGAGAGTTAGATTTTTCTGAATTAATTTAAAGACAAGTGTCCACACAAATATAAAGATGAGTCTTTAAAAAATGTGGGTGAACTGTATCTATATCCTTAACAAGATATTTCATTTGATTAGTGATGAGATGTTTTTGAGATCTCTGGACATCATATTAGTTTCCCTTGACTTCTTTTTGACACACATGTACACATCCTGCAGTATTCTTAAAATCCCCAGGGTGGACGTGGGTGTCTCTCCCTTGTGTCATTTACAATCCCTGTGTTATCTAAAGTAGGTACAGATGCGTGACATACAGTAGCCAGGAAATGTATTTATGCTTTATATTATGTCATTTTCAACTATGAATAAGAACAAGGTGGAGGATTCACACTACCTGATTTTAAGATTTACTGTAAAGCTGTGGTAATCAAAACAGTGTGGTATTGAAGACAGAATAGACAGATCAATGGAACATACTGGAGAGTCCAGAAATAGACCCATATATATCGTCAATTGATTTTCAAGAAGGATGAAAAGGTGAATAATTTAATGGCAAAAGGATAATGTCTCCAAAAAATGGTGCTAGAACAATTGTACCCATATCCAAACATATAAAAAAAAAATCATTCTATACATTGCTTCATATACAAAAAATTAACTCAAAATGGATCACAGATCTAAATGAAAACCTTAAAACTACCTCTAGAAGAACACAAAAGAGTAAATTATTGTGACCTTGCGCAAGGCAAACATTTCTTACATATAATACCAAAAGCATGACTTATGAAAGAATAATAACTGAACTCATCAAATTAAGAAGTCCTGTCATTTGAAAGATACTGTTAAGAGAATTAAAAAACAAGCTACAGGGGGTGGAGGTCAAAGGAAACAAGGACAGGTAAAAGGACAGGAGATGTTGGTCAAAGGACACAAAATTTCTATTAGATAAGAGGAATATTTTCAAAAAATATATTGTACTACATGGTGATTATAGTTAATAACAATATATTGTGGCCTTGAAAATTGCTAATTTTCAATTGCTAATTGTGTGTTCTTACCACAAAAAATTATTAATATGTGAGATAATCCATATGATAATTAGCTCAACTTAAGCAGTCTACAATGTATATATATTTCAAAACAACATGATATATGATAAATATATACAATTTTTATGTCAATTTTAAAAATTATAATTTGAGTTGTATAAGTAAGTAAGACAAGCTGCAGACTTAGAGAAATATTTGCAAATTACATATCTGATTAAGGGCTTATATCATATATATATATATTTTAAAAATCTCAAAACTCAATAAGAAAACAACAACCTAATTCAAAAAAACAGGCAAAACATTTGAATGGAAATTTCATTAAAAAATGTACAGATGGCAAATAAACATAGAAAAAGATGCTCAATATCTTTATTCATTGGAGAAGTACACATTAAAACCACAATGAGAAGCCATTACACACTTGCTAAAAAGGCTAAAGTTAAAAAAAAAAAATCTGACACCACCAAGTGCTGGTGAGGATGTGGAGCCTCTGGAATGTTCGTACATAGCTGGTGGGAGTGCAAAATGGTACAGCCATGTTGGAAAAGAGTTTGGCCATTTATCTTATAAAGATAAGCATATACTTATCAGACTACTCAGCAATAACATTCCTAAGTATTTACCTAAGCAAAGCAAAATTTATATTCATGCAAAAACATGTCCACAAATGTTTATGGCAGTTTTATTCATAATTTCCCAGAACTAAAGACAACCTAAATGTCTCTCAACTGCCTAGTGGATAAACAAGCTGTGGTATAAGCTTGTTTATACTACAAGGAAGTGGTATCACACACACAAAAATGCTACTTAATAACAAGGAACAAACAAACTACTTATATGCACAAAAACATCAATGAATCTAAAATGCATTATGGTAAATTAAGGGTAGCATATTTTATTATTCTACTTATATGACAGTCTTGGAAAAGCAAAACTATAGAGACAGAAAATAGATAAGTGATTGCCAGGGCATGGGTGTGGGAAACAGATTGTCTGCAACCTGGCTGCACAGGTAAATTTTTTTTAAATGATAAAACTGTCCTCTATCTTTATTGTAGTGATGGTTACACAACTATGTATCTTTGTAAAAACCTATAGAACTAACTGTATACTAAAAATTATTCATTTTACTGTACGTGCTTCAATACAAAATGAAAAAAAGGTAATGTTTATCATTCCATTTTCAAATGTAAGATTATGTTAATTATTGAATATAGTCTTGAAAGCACACATCCCCTTTTCCACTTTCCGCTAAGACAGTAACACAGCCCAGTATAAGCAGGCATGGGCATTGTAGCCCGATTGAGAATTGGTGTTACAGAAGTAATGATATCCCTTTGCAACTTTCCTGTGATAGCTTTTATAGACCATACAGTTCTAGACTAATTCAGTAGATGTGAGTCACTTATTGACCTTCACCCATCCAACCAACCCAGGGCCTGAAGTAACAATCAGGCTGTCCAGTTTCCTCCAGGCAGGGGAGGCATCTCAGCAGCACACCTGGGCCCCCTGTCTTGGAGGGAGACTGAGACCGCAGATGCTGAATGCTTAGAGTTCTGCATAAACAGTAGTCAGGTGGCTCACCCAGGTGGATGCCACAAGTCAAATAGGTTTTAATGACACATATCCCCTTTAAAGCTATTTCGGTGCTAAGAAATAGGGAACTAATGATAATAATAATATTAATAATTTCTGACATCTATTGAGCATTTATATCCCTCTGTTTTACACACATTATTTAATCCTCATGGTCACTATTAGAGGTAGATGTGATTATAATCTACTTCTCATCGATAAAGAACGTGAACCATAGAGAAGTTAAGTAGGTTTCTCAAAAATCACAGTTAGTATATGGTAGAACCTGTATTTGAGCCTTGGCTCTGAATCCAAATCTCTTAACTAAGCCAGGAAAAATAAGAAAGTGAGTTTTTTTTCTTGTTTTTTAAAAATTCTTTAAAAGTGCTCTTGGAGGTGCCTGACAAGCCAGTGCAGCCAACTCTAATGGCTCTCAACCCTTATTATTAATGTCATATAGATATATATGTATATTTTAAAACAACTCCCTTGCCCTCCTCCTCTTTGTTACTGTTCATCTCCCCCCATGCACCAGCCAAATGCTGCACCAGGCTGTGTCGCTAACACTTGCATAATAACTTAAGATCTTGCAACCCCTCTATTTATCAAGCAACAATGTTACTAAAAATAACTGCACTCATAACTAAAGAGGGGGAAGCAAGAGATTGGGGAGAATCTGCTAATGTGTTTGGAAATGTACAATAAAGAGCTGGTGGAAAGGCTTTAACTTTCTGAAGTCACATCTCGAGGCATTTGGAATAAACAGAGCCCATGGGGCCATCGTGGAGGAGGCTGCGGAACTTGGATTCAGGCCAGGGAGAGAGGTGGGGCAGGGTTTCAGTTCCGTGTCACCAACATGTAGTACTTTGCAGCAGTGGCTGTGACAGGGAGAGATAGGAAGCGAGGTGGGCGTCACAATATTGTAAATGCACTTGCTGAAAGGAAGCTGCAGGCACCCTTCCAGAACCCAGGCCAACCTCAGCTCCAATTACTCAAAAGGCTCCCTCCTTTTCATGCTGCTCTCAGGTTCCCAGTGTAGACATTGGGTGCCCCTCACTGGACCTCCCAGAGGGCCAGCAGGGTTAGCATAAATGGTCACTGGTGATGTGCTTCCCTACACCTTCTAAGGTGACAAGTGGCAAGGAGAGGTGGCAAAGAGTAGAGCAGTCTTTTAGAAAAACCCCCTCACCCTGAAAGTTTGCAAAATACCATCAGCACTGCTGAACTAATGAACCACAAGAATATGTCGTGCATGGCTTTTATGCAGGCACTTCTGTCAAGATGCAAAACGATGAGGCCTGCAGTGTGGCACTGCCTCTTCCAGGTACAGCTTCAATGATTTTTATCTCAGCTTGGAACACAAAGTGTGTTCTGATACTAATACTGATAAAAGCATAAAGGCTGGCACCATCTGCCATGGCAACTATCAAGATGGCAGATGCTTTTCATCAGCTTTATCTGAACTTTGCATTAATGGGAATTCAGAGACTGTGGGTGCATTTTCAAAAAAGGGGGGGGAGGACATTAAAATGATAGCACTCCTCTGAATAGAACCAATTCATCAAATATCAACGTATTCTCATCTCCTTTATCTCCCTCTAAAAAAAACAAGGGAGAAAGAATCTCACTCTGTTTTCGTTGATGTTTGTTTTTGGTTTTCCTGAGTGTATGTTACGTCGATTGTCCTGTGGCTTTATCCAGACCACTCCCAAGGGAGCTGACCCTGGGGAATTCACTTTAGAGGGGGCTGTCACCTACAAGCAGTCCTGACACTGCTGCAGCAAATGGGATTTAAATGAGCAGCCTCTGAGGGTAAGGCAATCAACAAAATAGTGTGTGAGTGTTCAGAGCCTACCACAGGTAATAATAGAGACATTTTTCAAATTTTAAAAAATTAAAGAAGAGAGAAAAAAATCATGATCCAAAAGAACTGGCTGGATCTGGTATATATATATATATATATATATATTTTTTTTTCCCCCCTAAGTTTACAGTTTATAGCATGCATACCTTCCCATCATTCATTAGCCACAATAGAACAGGACAATTCCCTACATCCAGAAAAGATGCTAATTACATTCAGCCCATGAGCTTAGCTGTGCTGGCTAGAAGGCATATACGATGTATAAATATGTGATGGTAATAGCAGGCAGTGTACATGATGCTGTTCTGCTTCTCTGGTTTATTATATATTATTTTCCAGAAAGTATTTCTGCCCCTTTTTGCCTGTTAATTAAATCTATATTTTATTTGTCTATCTATCTATAAATATAATTTTTGAGAATGTTTACCCAGGCTTTTCCTATAAGTAAGATATGAGATTTTGAATATATGAATATTTTATATTATTTCTATATATGTTTTTTATTTCTATGCTTTATCTATACATAAAGCACATATAAGCATATATTTCTGTTTTATATATATTTCTGTATACATAAAGCATAGAAATAAATATATACAGCATAGAAATACATATGTGTGTATATATACATAAATACACAAATTGACCATTTATGTATATATACATATTCTCACATACAGCACAGTGATAAAATTAACAGGAGCATGTAAATTCAAAAGGAACATGCATTTAAAGTCAAAAATCTTTACTACTGCACAAATGACTACCAGGAATTGGGGGGAGCCCTTTGAAAAGAACTTTTTTACCCTGAAAAGGAAAAAAGAGGAAAATCAAAACCAGAGAAGATGAATTTTATAAACATACTAAAAGAACAGCCATGGAAGGACCATGAGCTCTTTTATGAAACTTGAGCTGGACCACTGACCCCCATCTGGCTCCGGGGCTTGGGAAGACATTGCAGAGAGCGTGTCCAGCCTGCCCAGTGGGTGAAGTACTCTAACTTCAGTGACTCACACAAAGAGAGCTGTGTGACAATTCTCCTTTTTCTGATTATGTCCAGCTCGATAGAGGCTTTTCCCCCTCAAAACGATCATAGGAATATTTTCCCCCTGTAATTTCTTTATACAAAGATTCACTCTCAGATATGTTTCCAATTGTTTTTCTGTTAAAAAAAAAAAAAAAGAAACAGCAGCACGTACAAGAATGTGGCTGTTTGCTGGTAAATCATGCACAGTGTTTAGAAGGCAAAATTCTATGCCCCATGAAGACACAATGAACAGAGTTTTGCTTTAATTTTTAGTCTATGTAGTTGTCTATTTTTCAAACAAAAAGAAGAAGGGTGGACTATGTTTTAAGAAACAAAGAATTCTATTTCAAACATCTTTATGTCCCTCAATATCTCACTTAATAATTTATAATTTCTCTTGAGCTGTAAATTTACCCTAACTCCCTCCATAGATTCTCAGGTTGAAGCATTATTTTAGGGGGAAAAAGGGCCAAACCCCATGTTAATCATAAGGAAAAACAAGTTTTAATGGATCTTTTTATTATAATAAATGAATACATAACCACTTAGTCCTAACAACCCAATTAAGTACAAAACAAACAAGTTTGTGTTTATAAAAGGAACAAAAAAAGGTAACATCATGTAAAAGGAAATGCTATTACACACTGAGAGCAAATCTCTAGAAATAGGACATAAATACAAATCTTATCAGAATGAGATGACAAAGAAAAGACAGGCTGAAAGGATGTAATAACAAAAGGCATAATGATATGAAAGTGCCTCAAGTAACAGAAAGCACCTGGAAAACAGAGTTCAAATGCCATATTTGACACTGGCTGTGTGTTCCTGTGCTGATTACTTACTTTCTCTGATCCTAGCTATCAGAATTGAATTTATAAATTTGGAATTGAATTTTAGTCTTTCCTAGACTTTTAAAATGAAATGTGACAAATTAACATAGGGTCCAATGTAGGACTGCCAATGTCTCATCAAGGGAGGGCATGAAAACATAGTCGTATTTATAGCCTTGCATTGTACACCAATAGTTCAAAAAGGACCGGGAATTGTAACCCCATAAAATAAGAAGACATAAACATTAGAATAAAGAACAGTTCTTTATTTTGAAGAAATTCAGTTTTAGGGAAATGTCATTACATTATCCTTATTTTTCTTGTCACATGGCGTACCAGCTATGCTGGCGACCAGTGCTACAATGAGAGCACATGAGAGGGAAATACATCTTTATTAGTCAGGTTTAGTTAGGATATGCTGTAATCACAAAGTAACCATCAAAATTCAACACAACGAAGACTTCTTTCTCATCTCTGCTCCATAGTCAACATAGTGCTCTGGATTCCAAATGATCAGCCAGCACCTCAGGCTGAAGGAGATTCTACCATCTGGAATGCTACTTATCACCACAGAGGGGAAAGAAGATGGGGGAATCAAACATGAGCTTTGACTGCTTATGGAACTGCCATGTGCCATGTCCACACTCCATTCGTTGGCCAGAAAAAAAAAAAAATCACATGCCTCTGCCTGACTATAAGAGGACTAGGAATGTATTTACATGAGAGCACCTGGAATGGTTGGCAAGCATTATTGTGAGTCTCTGCCTCAATAATCTAGTCTAACTCAGCGACATCTCCCCTAAAGAAGTAAAATATAAATTAAGATGTAAATAAAGGTCAGGTGAAGGGGAAGGATTTTGGCAGGGGTAGGAGAGGTGAGGAGGAAAAAGGTGCTCCAGATAGGGCGTGTAGTAAAGTCCCAGAAGTCAGAGAGACATGGCAAGTTTAAGGAATGGAAAGCAAGTATTAATATAGCTAGAAGGTAGAGATTAAAACAAAGTCTAAGGAGGGCATGTAATTTGTTGCTTTAGCCTAAGGAAAACAAAAGTTATTGGGAGGGTTTTTAATTTTGAAATTCACCTTTTTCAATAATAATTTTGGATAATCAAGTCACAAATCTTATTTTCAGATGAACTCTTGGTTAAAATACCTATATATGGTATATATTTTTAAAAGTAGATTAGAAGGAAGCCATTATGTAAAATGTAAAATATGCCTCCTTATTCATAATTTCCTAATGGGATCAACCATGTGCTAATCTGTTAATTACCAAATACTAATCCCTAAAACACTGGTTTTTCCATCTTGGCTGCCCACTAGAATCCCTTGAAAAGTCTTTGAAAAGCCCAATGTCCAATTAAAGCAGAGATGCTTGGAGTGGGACCTAGCTAGCCATCAGTAATTTTTTAAATTCCCCAGGGTGATTCCAATGTGCAGCCAAGGCTAAGAACCACAACCCTACAAGCTTTAAGGGACAGTGATCCTCAGTGGGACATAGCAGTGGGGGGAAACATATAAAAATAATCTAAGAAATTTGAGGGACCATCCCTTGCCCAAATTCTAAAGCACAGTGAATGGCATCGTATTATATACCTCAGATGTGTTGGAAGTATAGAAAAGTTGAGGACAACCGATGTAGAGTGGCACTGTTAAACAGAAATGTCTGTGATAATGGAAATGCTCTATAATCTGCACTGTCCAACGTGGTCACAACTGAGCATGGAAATGGGACTGGTGTGACTGAAAAAGCTGAATTTTTAAATTTTGTATCATTTTCATTAACTGCGTTGAAATGGAAATAGCCAAATGTATCTAGCAGCTCGTGTATTGGATAGCAGAGACCTAGAGCCTTAAGCTAAAATAGTTGTCTTAGTTACATGGTGCAAATATCATAAATGCATTTGTCTAATACTTAAAAATATTACATATAGAATCTATCATTTCTGTACAAAGTATTCTATCCTACAATCAAAGTGTGCATGATATTTTAGGTGGTTTGTTCTTAATATTAACTGGAAATTTCTGTTCACTTGACAGCCACATGTTATTGAGCTACCTAGAAGCTTCAAGGTCATCTAGTTTAGGACTGAAGACCCAAGCACCTACTGGAACCAGGCAGGTTAAATAAATGGGTGAAGAATGTTATTTTCATATGAAACCCATAGAAACAATGTTTCTTTCCACAAAGCCTCCCTGCCAGTTTTCTTTTTTTTATTTATTTATTTATTTTTTTTTAATTTTTTTTTTATTCCTTTATTTTTTTTTTTTTCCATTTTCAGTTGGCCAATTAACGTTGTTTTTTTTTTTTTTTTTTAGTAGAGACGGGGCCTCGGCTCTTGCTCAGGCTGGTCTTGAACTTCTGAGCTCCAACGATCCACCCGCCTCGGCCTCCCAGAGAGCTAGGATTACAGGCGTGAGCCACAGCGCCCGGCCCTTGCCAGTTTTCTTGATATAAAGGCCTCTCTATCTAGCTGTCCTTTTCTCATCTCTTTTTCTAGCCTAATATTTCTTCATGTAGCCTTAGTCTCTTATACCCATGATACAAAAGAAGAGAAAACGTTGATGATAGTCAAGCACCCTGAGATGGGACTCATAGGTAATTGGTTGAAGTCAGAAATACTGTAGCAGAAAAGAGTTTAAAGCTGGATCTCAGCAAATCCAAGAACCTTGGAAAAGCTACTTAAGCTCATCATGCTCCAGTTTTTTCCTCTGTAAAATGGGAATGTTTGTCTCTTTGCCATATTTACCTGAGGTTGTAAAACTAGCTAGTCCCTAATCAGATCTATAGATATGCTTTGCAAACGATATGTCTCTATATTAACATGAATTATTAGTGTTACTACTTATCTAAAACACCGCACACTTGAAGCACATTCCTAAGTAAAATAAAAAATAATTTCAGAATATTTATAACTTGAATGTCCCCAAGTCTGCCAGCTTGTAACTATTATATAAATGTCCTACATTAGTTAGGAATTATTTTTAGCTGCTAATAACAGAAACTGGATATAACAGTAACTTTGACAAAAGAGAAGATTATTTGTGCTCATGAAAATGAAATCCTGGTGTACTGTCCAGGATTGGTACAGAGGCCACCAATTTATGGTTAGTTCAGTCAACAACAGAATAATCTCCAAAAGCAAATTTGGATTCCCCATCTTAGAATGCAGAACTTGTTTGAAAGGGCAATTTTTCTAATTTCTAAAAAGTCATTAGATTCTGTCTCTGCCTGGCATGCCAGAAATGGGACACAGCTCTTGAAAGTAGTGCCTAAGAGTACGAAAAAAGGATTGGATTATACCATGTCCCAGAAGCAGTATAACCATGGTCCAACTATTTATATACAATTGAACACCATAGCATATAAATCTTCTACAGGTTGAGCATCTGTTATACAAAATGCTTGGGACCAGAATTGTTTCAGACTTTGGACTTTCTTTTGGATTTTGGAATATTTGCATTATACCAATGCATCAAACATTCAGCATGTCTAATCCAAAAATCTAAAAATCTGAAATGCTCCAATGAGTATCATATTAGAGCTCACAAGTTTTGGATCTTGGAGCATTTTGGATTTCAAATTTTTGCTCTAGGGATGTTCAACCTGTATAATATTTCTGGTTGCCTAAGATAGGTTTCTAGAAGTAGAAATACAGATTCTGGATAGGTATTAGAAAAATGCCATTTGGAAAGGTGGGAATCATTTTCATTCTCAACAGTAGGGAATGAAAGTTTCTCTCACCACAAAATCACCAGAGTTGAAAATATTCTACTTTGATTTTTTCCTGAAGGTAGGAGAGGAAGGGAGGGGAGGAATATATAAATGACATTGAAGTATTGTTTTATTTTGCACACTTTGAGTCCCGGGCAGCCATGAAATGCAGTTCAGAGAGTGTGATCACATTACAATGGAAGTTGCTGGAGAAATAGCTCCATCTGGGAGGCAATAAAAACAACCCCATGAAATGGCTGTTATCAATAAGACAAGAAAATTATTAAAATCAAAAAGTTTTATCCAAGGACAACCAAGTGGTATACAGGGGGTCTCAAGTTTTAATATGTGTGTTCTTAAAAAACATTTCCTAGCTAATTTTGATACTGTGACCTCATCCCAGTACACACACACATACACACACACATACACACAAACACATACACACACAAACACAAATCCCTTTGGAATCGTTGGATAAAATGTTAAGTTGTTCTTACCCAGATATGTCTAGAAGCTTCAGATTTGCTACAAAAAAATCGACCATTTACTAACCAAGTGATTACAAGTCATTAGAGTTTGCCTGATTTTTGAAACCAATTGGCAGATTAGCTGACTATAGTTGATAAAACTGTTCCAAATTCCCAGTTTCTTTGGCACTTCTGGAATAAACATGCACATATACACTCTGGGAGGCCAAGGCGGGCGGATTGCTCGAGGTCAGGAGTTCGAAACCAGCCTGAGCAAGAGCGAGACCCCGTCTCTACTATAAATAGAAAGAAATTAATTGGCCAACTAATATATATATATATATATATAAAATTAGCTGGGCATGGTGGCGCATGCCTGTAGTCCCAGCTACTGGGGAGGCTGAGGCAGCAGGATTGCTTGAGCCCAGGAGTTTGAGGTTGCTGTGAGCTAGGCTGACGCCATGGCACTCACTCTAGCCTAAGCAACAAAGCAAGACTCTGTCTCCAAAAAAAAAAAAAAAAAAAAAAAAAATGCACATATAAAATGAATATGACTATTTCTACTATAAAGGCATGCTTTTAAACAAATGTTTGCATCTTACCATTATTGAGAGAAGCATAGCATTGATACAATGGATTAGGAAGGGGTGAAGTTGTTTCAGCAAAATTTTTAGACATTGGACTTTAGTAATTTGAAGAGATGGAGAAAGGAGATTTGAAAGATGTTGGGAAGATGTTAAAACATGCATTTGAGATCACTGGGGAGGAGAAGGGGACAAATATGTGAAGGGGGGGCCAAAGCTAGCTGAGGTAGGTAGGTGACAAGAAGGCAGAGAAATGGCATAAGATCACTTCAAACAGCAAGTCCAGCTCAAGTCGTTGGAGGCCCTCGAAGGCAACAGGGGAAGGATTTATTTGATTAGAGCCATGAAAAATCACTGGAGGATTAAGTCACTGAGTACCACAATCCCAGGACCAGGCATGAGAAATTATCTTGGCAGCCATGTGCAGAATAATTTAGAGTAGATAGAGAGTATGTTGAAGGCAAGAAAGAATGTTCTGGTAATCCAAGAAGTAAACCAGAAACTGGACATGGACATAGGAAGGAATTGGACAACTTGAGGTTGATCAGAAAAGGGAACAGGAAATATCACAGCAGTTCACAGAATATGCCCTTTGGGATAGTGCTTGTTTCTGGCAATGGTACCAACATGGCAGTGACCTTCTTTGTGCATGGCTATTGCTTCCTTGAACTCAGACAACTTTACCAATTTACCTCTTACATTTCCTCATGAGTTCATTAGGGCTCTCTCATATCTGAATGTCTCCAAATACTTCCTAAGCCTATTTATATCTTCAGCAGGCACAATTTCTTGGTGTAAGCATTTGCCTTTTACAGGTGACTATTTTGTGACCAAGGACAGATAGAAGGGAGCTGAAGCTAGCCCTGAAGATTGGGGCTTAACAGGTCATTGGATAATAAAGAAAGCCTAGGAAGAAAAAGCAGTAGGGGAAAATTCCAGCAGCTGAAGAAAAGGAAATGGAATCGTGGATGCACAGCCACAGAATGCAGGTCAACAACAATTATTGCGTTATAATGCAGGGGGCTGGAGGAGAGTCTCCATTTGGAATGCAGTGAGAGCAGTCCTACAAGACGGATCGCATTAATATGAAAAGAATATTATTGAAATCAAAAAGGTACAACAGAGGGCAACCAGAATGATACAAGGACTCAAGGACCTTAATTATTTACAAAGGTTGGAAACATTGTTGCTTTACTTTGCTCCATTAAAAAAAAAGGAGAAAATGTAAACGGAATTCACTAAGAACATCCTCAATTCCCAAATAGCAGAATAGAAGGAGATTTGCAAGGAGTAAAAGCCAAAATGAAAAAGATAAAAGGGGGCATGTACTTAAGCCCAGAAAGAACATAGTATTAAATAAGTTTTAGTGGGATTTCTTTGCAAAGAGAGAGAGGTAAGTGTACAGTGTAAACTACCATGTAGGTTCAGAATGCTAATATATATGTAGTGTATATATGTACATGTGTATTTATACAAATACTATATATTTTAAGGAGATAAGCATTACAAAGGAAAATAATTATGGGGTGGCACAACTGCAGACTCAACTAGACTTACGGAGATTTCCTGTTCTAAAATTTCCTGTGTTACATGTCCTTCCATGTAATTTTCTGTGTTTTGAATGCCCATTGGCAATACAAACTAAACACCAAAATAACCTACAATGATATTCAAGTGAAACTTACAAGAAAGTAAATTTAATCTTGAGCTGTCAAAGTACCACTTAAAATGCAACATATTGTACCCAAGCTATGGAACCTCTGAAGCATACCTTTGAGAAAGAAACCAAAGAGGCATTGAAAACCCATTTTACCTCAGCCACCAGATGCCAAACCCACACCATACTCACAGTGGACTCATATTTTAAAATCTATATTTTGACCATATTGTTACATAAACAAGTATTTATTAAATGCTCATTATGCATTCTACAATCTATTTTGCAACATGAAATAAAATGGAAACATAAGGTCTGGTCCCTGTTCCCAAGAAGTGAATTCTAAGCTTTTCTTGTTCACAGTTGTATCCCAGGGACTGAGCACTGTGCCTGCACATTTAAAGGTGCTCAATAAATCAGGGGCAATAAGGGGACAATATCAGTTATTGTTTATGAAGAACCTACTAAAAGCCAGGCTTTTGGGATACATTCTCACATTTAATCTTCATGAAGACTCTGTGCAGTAGGTAGCATGAGGCCTATTTTATAGAGGACCAGGGAGGCTAAGTAGTTATCGCAGGGCACACAACCTGCAAGCAGCAGAGACAGGACACAAGCCCAGACCTGCACACTCTCCTCCAAGCCATGATGTGTCATATAGTCTAGCTGTGAAAACAAGTGTAAGTGCGTGTAAAACTACAATAAGTGGTGCAAAATGCAAAATACTTAAAAGGGAGGGGATATGGCCCAGACTCCACAAGTTAGATCAGTTCAGAGCAGGTGAAGACTGGGACAGTCAGGAACTTGCTGGAAATGGGACCATGGAGTGAGCTGTGAATGATGAGAGGATTACAGGGCAAGGGTGGTTAGCTGATAGAAATGGGTAATTGTTCCCAAACCTAGCTGGGGAAGTTTGGCTTAGGATTGAAAAGGACCACTGGTATAGGAAACTGGTGTATATATGTCCCTAATGATAATCCCTTTGTGATGAGAAAAACAAAATGTTTAAAAACCATCACAATTTGTCAAATTAATGTATGATTTTTAAAAAAAGTTATTTGCTAAGAAAAAAAACACTGACTCTGGTCTCTTAGATTTTTGGAAGGAAAGTTGGTATAACTCACGATAAGGAGAGGGCAAAGTTCTGTACTACTTCTTTCTACTTCTACTTAAGATTTCAGCAGTCCCACATTAAAAGAGGAGTGGTAATTGCAATATTCATAGCAGTGTGTTATGGGGCTATGCTTTCCAGGCTGGCAGCCACTGGCCACACGAGGCTATGGAGCACTGGAAATGTGGCTCACTCAAATTGAGCTGTGCTCTAAGTGTGAGATACACACCAAACTTTTAAGACTTAGTATAAATAGGCAAAATATTCCACTATCAATTGTATATTGATTGCATATTGTTAATATTTTGGGTGCATTTGGTTCATTGCAATATGTTATTACCATTCATTTGACTTGTTTCTTTTTACTTTTTAAATGTTGCTACCACAAAATTTAAAATTACACATGTGGCTCACATTATATTTCTGTTGGCCAAGTATTAGTTTTCCATGGCTGCCATAACAAGGTACCACAAACCAGGTGTCTTAAACAGCAGAAATGTATTTTCTCACAATCCTGGAGGCTAAAAGTCCAAGATCGAGGTGTCAGGAGGGTTGGTTTCTTCTGAGGCCTCTCTCCTTGGCTGGTAGATGGCCATCTTCTCCTCCCTGTGTCTCCACATGGTCGTGTGTGTGTGTGTGTGTGTGTGTGTGTGTGTGTGTGTGTGTGTGTGTATCCAGGTCTCCTCTTCTTATAAATGCACCAGTCATACTGGATTAGGCCCCACCCCAATGACCACATTTTACCTCTTGAAAGACATTATCTTCAAATACAGTTTCATTCTAAGTTACTGAGGTTAGGACTTCAACATATGACCCGAGAAGAGGGGACACCATCCAACCCATCACAGCTGCACTAAAAGAAGGAGGGCCAGAGGAGATGTTATTCGATTGAGCTTGCTATCTCCTGAAGTGTTTTAATGTGGATTGAGGCAAGAGACAAGAGGGAGCATAACTCCTCACTAGGCTTAACAAAATAGGGAGAGCACGGCAGATAAAGAGAGGAGAAAGATAGATTGAGAAACAGGAATGAGTGCAGAACAGAGGAGAAGGAGAAAAGGCCAATAATATTGGAAACCAGAGAGAGGTAAAAAGAAAAAAATGTTGCCAGTGACAACGTCTGTGAAGTGACAATTCCATGGGAATTGTAAAACCAAGGCATCATCTAATATTTAACTTGATGTATCTGCTTTGCTAGGACGGCTGCAAGAAAGCCTTTTTATGACTAATGAAGCTATAGGAAACACACAATGGCTTGGTGTGAGTATTTGCCTTGAAAAACCAAAGCAAAAGGGGCAGTGTAGAATAGAGTTAAAAGACCAACCACAGAAGGCAAGATGTGAAATCAAAGCAGGAATGCATTGAGTAAAAGAAATTGAAGAAGGGGGTGACCAGAAAAATGTGAATCCCTGGAGACTATCCACAGAGGTCAGCCTGAAGCTTGTGAGGAGAGTGAGTTCACCAGCTCCCACCGTATGTGGAGTGAGGACTTGAATCATTTTATTTAACTATTAAAAGACCACACAGTGTAAGGCTACAAGGTTGGAGTGTTTGGGGATGCCCTGATGCCTGGATTTTGAGTCCTACCTTAATTAAATTTAGGTTTTGACTATAGGTTTGCAGACTGTTTTCTACCTCATCTCATTTCTGTATGTCATCTTAGATGATTTTAAAAACAAAAATCACCTCATTTCATTTTCAAAATAAAAATATGAATAGACAACTACACTGCACCACTTACTATTCCCATCTTATGAATGAGAAAACTGAGGCTTGGAGGATTTATTACTGCAAGAGTTGGGGACTAAAACAGCAGTGCTCTTCAGTCCTCCCCCAGCCTTCTACCACCTCCACCCTGAACAACAACAACAGTACACACATACACATCCTTACGTGTGTGGACTGCACTCCCAATGCTCAGTTTTATGTTAGAATCTCTCACTGTCCATTGTTTCCCCTTCTAAATTACTGTATTATCCAGTTCTAAACACTTTTGGTGGAGTAAGAAATTACATACCAGGCAATCATCCAGGAAACTCACGTCAGATTGAAAAATACTGTTTAAAAATACCAGCTACATGTGTCTTACAGGTGTTTTAAGTAGAGCTGAGGCCTGAATTGGGTGAACTATCTCAGCACCTCGGATCTGTTCTTTTTTATGGTGATTATTGCCCAGAGCAATGATTTGAAGATGGAAGACTGGTTGGTTTAAAGTGTGTCAAGAAGGAAGTCTGAAACTTTTTCTTCCTCTATCAGCGTGAAAATGAAAACATGTGAAATAGGAGAAAAGAACCTTTCACCCAATGATAAATGAGAAATTTTAGTAACTATAGCTCTCGTTTTTTATTTTTCATACACCACTCTCCTCCCAATATGAACCATCCATAAATCCCCTCCCTGACCCAGGGAAGAACGTCACAAATTGTGTGGAAGTGATGTAGGAAACTAACACATCCTTTTATGTGTTGTTGTGTGATTCTGTTGAGTTTTTTTAAGTTTATAATTTACACGTGGACAAAAGAACAGTGTGCTGGTGCTATTTTTGAAGGAATCATAACTAAGAAAACATAAAATATAAACATCTTTTTTCACTGGCTAGTTAGCCAAATGTTTAGAGATTTTGTTAAAGAGAAAAGTTTTAGAAAAGTTCTAAGAAAAAAAGAAGCATGTTTCATAATAGACCAATGGCAATTTCCATACATCTCCGGAAGAAAAACGTGGAATACTTCTGAAGATTCCTCGAGTCACCTTATTCTAGCTCCTGCTACTCGAAGTGTGGCCCACGGACCAACAGCATCAGCCCCATGTGGGAGCTTATTAGAAATGCAGGTGTTTGAGTCCCATGTTAGACCTAAGGATTCAGAAGTGGCCCTTTAAGACACCCCCAGCTTAATCCTACACACAGGAAAGTTTGAGAAGCGCTCTTCTGGATAATCCTCAATTACACACCTAAATCCTGACAGAGCAGAATTTTATACTCCAGCACTACAGCGACAATTGGGGTTGAAAAATCACAGACAGACTCTTCCGCAAAACCTGTAGAACCCAGACAGCAAACATCTATGAGCCAACGTAAAGCTGGGGGAATCACGGTGGTCTGAAATACGTAATCTGACTTCAAGTGAGGCTGAAATTTCACAGCAGGTCGCCAGCTATTCTTCAGGGACAGCACCCACAGAACCAAATGGATACACACGCCCTGGCACTGCAGACCCGAGCCAGAGAAGAGCTCGGACTGGCCATTATTGCTGCAGTGAGGAAGAGTATGAGAACGGGTGTGGAGGGTCTCAGAATAGGGACAGGAGTGAGAGCAGGAGCAGAAGCAGGGACAAGAGAGACAGCAGCTTACGTGTCTTGGGCAGCCAACTGTGAGTCGTAAACCTTTACAGATAGGAGAGAGGAGTGAAGCAGGAGGGGGGAAAGCCCCCATTCTGAGGCTCACTGAATCTCAGGGACCCACCAGTTTGGATGGCGTCACGCCCCCAAGAGTAAACAGTTCTGTTGGTCCTGTCTTCACTCTCCTAGAGGAGATGCCACAGCGGTCATGAGTCACCAGCCCACTGAGCCCACCCAGCTAACTCCTCCGTTTCCTGCCAGCTTTTAGTGCCAGATGACTTGCCCTCAGGCTATGCGCCCCATCAGCATTTAGGTGTCAATTCCAAAGTGGCAATTGTGGGCAGAAAAGAGCCTATTGCTTGATATACTTTAAAAGAACCATCTAAAGGTCTTTAACCTGTTAACGATGCACTGACAAACCCCGAGTTTGCCATTGTTGGAAGTGATGCTGGGGCCAGAACTGAGATTGCAGATTGATTGATCTTTTTAATTTAATATTTGTTCATGGGGAGGCTGGCTTCTTTATTGTGGCGGCACCTGCTAGTGCCATTATAGTTACAAGGCCTGTTGGAGAGGCTTTATGGTGAAGGCTTATTTCTATTATAAATACTGGTTGGGGTGGGTGGTTAATATCCCAACAGTTTCCTGTTGTACTGGGCTCGATCGAGGCTGGCCCATGTTGTTAAATCACACACATCACCCTTGCAGAAAAAAATAAAAAATTAAATGTTATGCCAAAATCAACATCATTAATTAAGTTGCAGAGGAAATATTATCCAAGTCAATCCTTAAATTAATCACTAACTTCAGATCGAGAAGTATTAAATTGAGCTTTAATAACTGAAAATAATATAATATGAATATATTATAAAATATATACATTTGATTGCTAGAAAACTACTTATCTCAGAGAAGTAATTCAGCACATAGATTTTCCTTTACTTAAAGAATAATCATACTATTCATACTCCAACTCCCCAAACTCAAATACATACTGCAATCTATTCATATATACTATGTGCTAGCAAGTGTAGATTCTATTTCCCTATACTATTACCTCGAGGTAGGTTTTACCTTAGGAAAGTGAAGTTACCATCCTGCACAGAGTAGCCTAATGGTTAGGAGCAGAGGCACAAGTTGAGATGCACTCGGACCCTAGTCTTTTTCCTGTTCTCAGCCCCTTTCCAGCTGTGTGACCATGAGCTGGTTAATCAACCTCTCATATTTCCTCATTCATAAAACAAAAGTTATAATGGCATATACCATTGTTGTAAAGACTAAATGGGGCAATAGATGACTAATACCAGGGCCATGGTAAGGAGAGTACAAAACAAATCTGGAATATTTTATTTTTCTGGAAAACATGGAAGTGCCTAAAGAATGATGGATCTATGTGGCAAACAGAATAATGGACCGTGTCTTAATCCCCAAACCTCTGAATACGTTACTTTACATGGCAAAGGGGAATTAAGGCTGCAGATGGAATTAAGGTGGTTAATTAGCTGACTTTAAGCAGTTTATCTTGGATTATTGAGGTGAGTCCAATGTAATCACAAAGGCCCTTGAAAGTGGGATAGGGAAGCAAAATTGAGATCATACTGAGACTTGACAATGTTAGCCTCCTGGCTTTGAAGATGCAAGAATGAGGCCACCAGCCAAAGGATATAGGCAGCCTCCAGAAGCTAGAAATGCTAAGAAAATGGATTCTTCTCTAGAGCTTCCAGAAGATACATGGTCTTGCAAATACCTTCAATTTAGCCCAATGAAGCCAATTTCAGGATTCTGCCCTCTAGAACTGTAAAATAATTTATGTTGTTTAGGCCACTAAGTTTGTTGTAATCTAGCCACAGGAAACTAATACACCTGTCAAGAAAACAGGATTCAGCTTATATTTATAGCAAGAGGGAATGATAAAACAACTGTTAACATTTGAGGAAACCGGGTGGAGGGTATAAGGACATTCTTTGTACTGAATGCAATTTTCACAGTATGTCTGAAATCATGTCAAAATTAAGTTTTGAAAAGGGGAAAAAGTTACTATAGGGAGGAGTCAGATCTTCAGCATCTCTCTCTAACCCCACACAGCCAGGCAAGTCCCTCCCTGATCTCAGAAAGAGATCTGAGTTTCAGTCTCTTAAGGGGCTCTGGCTTGGGACAACCATGCAAGCCAAGGGAGGAGGAGAGGCCCAATTTGGGGAACTGGGAATTAGCATAAACTCTACCTGCCAATGGTGACTCCCTCTACCCCTACTCCCTTCTCTAAGCTTCAAAACAAGAAGTCAATTTGATGTCTCACCTCTTCCCCATTGACAGAAGTTTGAATTACACCTCTCAGGAGAAACTAAGCAATCCCAAAGAAAAGACTTACAGATTATGGATACAGACAGTCAGAGATCCCCCAGTGAAAGAGCAAGGCTGAGGCTCAGTGAAGCCCCCAGGTTTTGAGGATTCACATACACACAATGTGGTAGGCAAAATAATGGTTCCCCAGAAATATCCATGACCTAATCCCTGAAACTTGTGAATGTGTAGGTTATATGACAAACAGGTATTAAGGTTGTAGGAATTAAAGTTATTAACTAATCAACTAAAACAGGAAAACTGGCCTGGATTATCCAGGTGGGCCTAATGTAATCCCAAGACTCTTGAAAAGTGGAAGAGGGAAGCAAAAGAGGAAAGTTAGAGAAAGATAGAACTATGAGATAAATAATCATAATAAATAATAAATTTCTGTTGTTTACAAGCCACCCAGTTTATGTATTTTTGTTATAGCAGCCCAAACAAACTAAGACAAGCAAGAAGACAGTTTGGCTGAAGATGCTTCTTCCTATTATGTTATAACCAGTATGCTTTGGATCTTATTCATCTCTTCATTTATTTTTCATCTGTTCATTCATTGAAAAACTACTGAGCACCTACTATGTTGCAGACACTGTTCTGGCAAAGGATCAAAAAGGACAAAATTCCCTGCCTTTAAGGAACTTACATTCCATTTGGGGAAACAGAGATTTTGGAGACAGACACAGCAAGATTTACTGACACATTGATATGAGATGAAAAAAACAGGAATTAAAAATGATTTTTGACTAAAGTAATGCAACTGGAAGTGTTGTTATCAACTGATAAAAGGAAAGCTGTGGAGGGAGCAGGTTTTGGTGGGAATATAAGAGTTAAGTTTTTGATTTAAGACTGAGATGCCTAGTACAAATTCAAACAGAGAGACCAAGTCAATATGACTTATCAGCCAATATGACATGGTCATGTTTTCATGGTCAGTAGATGTATATTTACATCATTGTTTATTCAAGGATGCATTGTATACTCTATTTACATGACCATTCCCCTGTTGAGGAAAATTTAAGTTGTTTTAATATTTTAATACTATATACAACATTGCAACGAACATCATTGTTAATATAATATAAAATTCTTGATGTCTAAAGCTTCTTTGCACCAAATTAAATGTATGGGGGTAGAGTGAATCCATTATATTCAGAAATTGTCATATAGCTACAAAGCCTAAGAAAAGACAATAATTTGGAATGAACTGAATTTACTATAAAACCTAGCTCCTGGTCTTGGTTTCTTGAAGTTGAATAAATATCTTCTTATATAGTTTGTATCACATTAGTGTAAATTTGGTAAATATGCCAGCACAGATGCCCTTTTGAACTTATTATGCTATTATCAACCTACAGTAAGCATTACATTTTTAGAACACTTGGAAAGTAATTTTCCCATTAGTTTATTTAACATTATAATTTGATAGTTTAGTCAGTCATCAATGGTCTGTAGATATAAAATTAAAATATTTGAATACAGTATAATTCTCTCTGCTTGATTTTCAATGTCCACTAACTTTGGGTTGAGTCTGGGAGGAAACTAGAGAAAAATGGAAACTCATATTGTGGTTTACTCTATCACGTGGGCAATCAGATTCAGAAAGCTTATAGACACTCTTGCACTGTGTTTGCCATCCTCCAACAAATTATTTCACTAACAAAAAATTTATTGGGTGTAGGGTAACTTGATATCTCTCCCTCTCTGTGTATAATATGATATTAGCTACACTGTGTAGATAAACATGAGTATAAGTGTGAGTGTGAGTGTGAGCCACTATAAATAGATACCCACACAGTATCTGGATGAAATGCACTATATGCAGAAAGTGTGAGGTGTTATTGGTATGTAAAATAGATCCTAAAATTGTGAAGCAAATTATATCATAAGAACACTAGGCACCAAATGGTAAACAAACATAAACAAATAAGCTTTAAATCATTCAGTTCTGTTTCCAAGAATATTAAATCTAAATCTTAAAGCCTTCTTATTTCCTCCCCCTTTTTGTAGGCTGTCCTTCCTTGTCTACATTTCTTGATATATATTGGCCTCTACAAACATTGTAGAGCCATAAAAATCTCGGGGAAACATTTCACCACTTGACAGACCATTCTGAACTTGGCTGGCTCCGGGAGCCATGGGGCGCCATCTGTTTACTATGACTCCTTGGGCATCCACACGGCTCTTTTCCTCCACAGGGATGATTTCAAGGGCTCTGTAACAAAAGTCATCACTCTTGGGTCTCTCCAAGCAACCAACACTCCTAAGGACCTTCAAGTTCCCCGGGGATAGCAGTAGGATCTTTTTAGAATCTGTCAGCTCTTAGTGGGGAAGAAGATGAGGATCAAATAAAAAGGCACAAATAGTTGCCCCTCATTGGACACTTAGGTCAGGTTCCTCAGAAAACAGATTCTAACACAGAGATTTTGGTGAGGGAGGCTTACTTGTGAGTGTTTTGGAGATCAACATCTGTGAGGACATGAAAGAAATGGAACGTGGAATTGGGAGAAGTTGGACTTGGATGCAATTGCAGCAGAAGCCTCAGCCTATCCCACAGAGAGCTCTGGACCTATAGTGGCTCTTCATAGCTGTCCCTAATTGAGGCAAGGGGATTTGGTCTTTGTGCCCTTGCAGACTAGTCATTGAATGTAAGCTGCCCCCTGGGAGAGGGTGTAACTTGTAGTGGGGGAGCTCTGTTTGATGACGACAATTCCTAGACAGAGTCTTAGCTGAGAGCCAGCAGCACCTATACCCCCCAGCAACATGAGTGCCTGTGTCCTGAAGAGGGATATGGGTCGTAGACTAAGACATCCACCACACTCTCCCACCCTCAAGAATCCTGATGTCCCAGAAAGCCACCACTATATCAGGAGTTCCAGTCCGAAGAAGTGATCGCCACCCTTAGATGTGGGAGAGTAGTGGGAAGGCAGGTATTGTAGAGGGACCACCAAGATTCAATGTCCCTCAGATGCAGAGCCTCAGTAACCATGCATACACACAGCTATTGTGAAAACTGCTGCAGCAGGTTTTAAAAGTCATACCAGATTAAGGAGCATCAGAGGGTCTTTGGTGAAGGTGCTCTAAATGAGTAGAATTATTCTTGGGGACATGAAATAGGAACTCATGCCAAGATGTCATCAGCATCATCTGTACCTGAAGTTTCCTTAAATATTGCCATAGGTATTCTGTCCAAATCCTTGGGCCCACCCCTCATGCCACAGGGAATACCCATATATGTCAACAGCTTCCTGTATCTTTCTACCTGAATGTGCTCTGTGGCCCCTGGAATACTGGGCCGAATGGAAGAACCAGGGAGTTAATACCCAGACTAGACCTTCAAATAATGAAGGATTGAAATTGGTCATCTCACCACTTGGTAACACAATTCCAAAACATACCCTGCTCAGAGGTTCTCCATTGCCTACAATCTCAACCCTCTCATGAATATAGCATTTGCTGGCTCTCCTTTCTTCCCTGATTCCCCTATTCCTGCTCTGGTTCCTAGGATTACCTTCTAATAAATGATCTGCAGCCAAATCTTTGTCTCCACATCTTCTTTGGAGGGAACCTAAGAGGATGAATGAAGATTATCTTCTTCATCTTCGATCATCAACATTATGATGAGGTCTCTAGAAGGAGGGTGTAAATATTTCCCTGCTAGGGAAAGGCTATTGCCTTCACCTTCTCCAAAGACTCTAGAGAATAAATGCTCTTCTGGGGTCATCTCTTTCTGGCCCTTTACAAAAGGGAAAAGGATGGAAGGATGGATGATAGATAGATAGATAGATAGATAGATAGATAGATAGATAGATAGATAGATAAATTATTCTGATGTTCTTATAACTATTCTTGCCCATGTACCAAGGACTATACACTTTATCTGCAGAGAAAATTCTAGCAGTGTCACATTTTTTATTTTGGCTGCCTGCCATTTGTCCCCCTCCTTCTGTGTGAAGCATCTTGGATTCCCTTTAAGGAAGCAGCTCTTCCCACACTCAGCTCCTATGGCTTCACTGGAGCTGACCTTCACAAACCACAGCTTTACAGTTCCTCCAGAAACACAGATTCTATAACATCTTCCACCTGTTTAAAACTCTTGCCCTATAGCTCCCTGTTGCACTTAAAATAAAACTTCAACTCTTTCCCTGATCTAAAAGTTTCCTGGTGATCTGGACCCTACCTACTTCTCTGACCTCATCTCACCCCTGTCTCGCACCAGCTCAGCCCAGCTCTCTCTTCTCACACTTGCCAGTCTCCTCCCTGCCCTAAGCCTTTGCAGTAGTACTTGACCTGGAAAATTCCCCTCCCAAGTCTTTGTTTACTTTCTGTTCCTTCTTGTCATGCAGTTCTCAGAGCAAATGTCACCTGGTCAGAGAGGAGTTCCCAGACCACCTAAGGTAAGGTAACCAACCCCCTGTCACTATAACATAACTATAACTATAACTATTGTGACCAGAGCCCATGACAATATGAAATTTTCTTTGGGTTGATTTACTCACTGACTCTCTGATGCCCCTATGAAAACATGAGCTCCATGAGGCATGGATGACAGCATTCTTGTTCCCTCTTTTATACTCAGCACTTATAATAGGACCTAAAACACAGTAGGTATTCAATAAAGGTATTTAAAATAATAAATGGATGAATAAAATATAGAAAACACAAGCATTGAGAAAAAAATATAAAATCTCTACTCCAGAAAATATTGATCATTGCTTTAAAAACATTTAAAAATCTTAAAAATCTAAAAGCAAAAGTATTACATAAATATGGAATATAGCTATCATTAGTATGATTATAGGCTCTCAGGTTATTCCAGATTGACTAGGGCTGTAAAATCTAAGGCCCCCTCCAATTCCAAGTTTCCTTAATATTATGAATTCTATTATCTCAGATTGAGTTATTTGTTGCTTCACAGTGTTACAATAATAACAGGCTAGTTAATAAAATAATATAATGACAATGACAGCAAGAAGTTGATGTTGCTCTTTCCTTTGATTTACGGAGGTCCTCTAGCTGGGGGACTGAAAGGCAGCTGATTACAGAGTCAGGTAAAGAAGTCTGTCATAGCTATGAACACTTCAACTTAAATCAGCAAAATGTGCCATCCGTGGTAACTCATGAAATATATATTGTTAGATACTACCAGGCAAGGAGGAGGGAGAAACAGGTTGCCAGCAAGGATATGTGACTATGTTGTTTTGCCAGGACAAAGAAGACCGAAGGCTGAAAGATTTAGCCCTTCAGAGTGACAACTTTGAGAGCCTGCAGTGATTTATTTGACAGGGAAGAGAAGAGCGACTCCCCTCCTCTATGGAATCAGCTCCTTGATTATAAACACTCAATAACTTTCCGGTTGAAAATGCATTTTCCCTCTTGCCTATATGTTTCTGACACCTGCTTTATTATTTCCTATTAGGAAATGCTATTTAATTCCGTCCACAGCTTGGCGACCTTTGTGTGGCTTCCCCATTTAGGAAATTTACAAGTAAATCACCAAGAAGTATATACACATACACTTATAAAATATACATGTACTTGTAAATGAAAATGCACCAAACAGCAAAAGCAAAAAAAAAAAAAAAAAAAAAAGGAAAAAGCTACGTGCACTGCAAAAACCAGGCATATGTGCATAAGAGGTGGGAGGCAGGTGTTTGGGAAATCTTCACACCATCCCAATATTTTTCTAATGGTTTCCATTTCCAATGCAAGAGAGAATTTGGAAAACATTAGCCACTGTGGTGTGCTCTGAGCGGTGACATGTAGCTGGCAACGTGGTGGGTGGGATTCTCCCCCCGCCCCTTTTTTCCCTCTAACAAAGAAATAGGGTGAGTTTATTAAAGCATAAATGCCATTTTCATCCTGCAATGTTAACTGTGTGGCTGGGATCCCTGAGGTACAGAGGCAGTCAAAGCAAACAGCTGTGCCACCTACTTGCAACAGTTGTACGCCCACCACACAGCACCAAGGGGAGGAGCAGGTCAAAGAGAGCCATAAAGAGGATGGGGAACCACGCTTAGCTCTCTCCCCCTTAGCCCGAGGGAAAATCCAGCCCTTCGGAGGGTAGGTATTGTGTGTGCAGCTCAGAGCACTGAGCATTCTCTTGCAACTCGTCTCCTATAAACCACCTACTGCATTTTTATATTCTACGGTCACACAGACCAAAACAGTGTTTAGCAAATTAACAGAACACTAAATAAAAAGACATATCAACCAACCTAGCAGGCAGCTTGTCGATGATCCTGGGTGGGGGTGCGCAGTAACTGTTGTTTTGGTGGTGAGTGGTTGCTTCCGCATCCAAGGCTCTTTGTGGGGTTTGGGAAGGATGGGGGCTGTGGTCGCGCTGTTATTAGGTTATCTTTGTGGAGCCTAAGGGTTGCCCCATGCCTGCCCGCATCATCAGAGGATGTAGTGGGAGAGCTCATGCAGGAGGAAACTGAGCCCTGCTTTGCAAACGTTCAGGAGCAAAGAGCTCTTCAGGCTTCTAACTCAGCTGCCTTGTCAGCCCATGAGAGACAAAGAGTAAAGAATGCCACTCCCACCCCATGGCAACCTCCCTCTCAACCTCTTCTGTACCTAAGAGAATTCTGATCTTTCTCTCTACTCCTGCCTTGGCTTCCTGGACACTATTCTCTCCCCCTTTCCTTTAATCACCTTCCTGAACATTTTTTCTCAACATGACTCTCAGACATCAGTGCTGTTCCAGTTTCTACCTTAGGTCCTCTTCCCACTTGATTCACTTTTCTTGGGCAATTCTCTTCTCACCTATGAATTATATTTCCATCTTCATGCTAATGACTCCAAAGTTTTTATTTCCTTCCCCAGTGTTGCTCTGACCTCCAGACCCACCTATCTGCTTCGTAGACATCTTGACTTGACAGTAGAGGCCCCAGGCTGCTTAGACTCAGCACTCTAGGGAGGAGGAGAGGGCTGGGCTTGTTTTAAAACTACCTTTGTACAGCATAGACATTGTGTTTTCTACAACTGTATCTGTAATTGGGGTAGCCAGCTAGAGGGCTACTTGAAACTATGGGGAGGCTACGACCCACTCCAAGCTACCCTTTGGCACCACCACTGACATTTGGATGTCCCATACACATGTGAGTATCCTTTATCTGAAATGCTTGGGACTAGAAGTGTTTCAGATTTCAATTTTTTTCAGATTTTGGAATATTTGCATTATACTTACCAGTTCAGCGTCCCTAACCCAAAAATCTGAAATCTGAAATGCTCCCATGAGCATTTCCTTTGAGTATAAGGTTGGTGCTCAAAAAGTGTGATATTTTGGAGCATTTAAGATTTCAGGGTTTTGGATTAGTGATACTCAGCCCGTATAGCCAGAACTCAGTTGAAACAAATCTAAACCCATCATTCCATATCCCCATCTCAGGGAATGGTACCTCCAACTACCTTGTCATCCAGACTCCAAAGTAAGCATCTCCTTTAGTTTCTGTGTATCTCCTCTACTCCCCCCACACACCCAACTTTTTCTTTTGGGTTATGAACTCTGCAAGCCACCTCCATCCTCTTTTTTGGGCCCTGCCCACTTAACCCAGCCTTCAACCTTCAGGAGCTAGCTCGTGGGTCTAGCCTTGGCTGGTAACTAGTTGAGATCCTATTCCAAACCAGAAAATTATTCTGAACCACAATGATTCCTCCCATATGATCTTAAGCATCATCACCGCCCAGAGAATCTTGCTGCTGTGCCTTGTCCATTAGATCTATTGTTCTTGAATCCTGACCCCAGTCTAAAGCAAGCCTCATTGTGGACACTGTCAAATAGCCTGCTAGCCACTCCTTTCATGAGGCCGCTCTTCAGATGTGTAAGTTGCAAGCTGCTTTATCTTTTATGTTGGCTCCCACTGAAGTTCCAGCACATTCTTCAGCCAAGCCAGCTTCTCAGAGTTATGACAGTTTGTATAATTCAGCTACCCTGACATAACAAAATTTAACACAACAAAGGCTTAAGCTTAATTCTTGCTCAAGTCAAGAGCCTGAAGTGGGTCAGGTAGCTGTACTGCATGACACTGTGGTGGCAACTCAAGGATCTAAGATCCTGGTTCCTAACCCAAATTTCTTCCACTTAGCAATTACATCAGCTCAAACAGGTGTTCTCAAAAGTTTCCAAACCAGGAATGGTCAAAGCATGGAGAAGGTATACCCTTTCTTAACTGCCGAGACCAGAAGTGACAGAGCACTTTTATTTACATTCTGCCGGTAAGAATTTGCCACATGACTCACCTATCTGCCGCAGGGCTGGGAAATATAGAAGACTTGGATATTTGATGAGCATTAATTAGTATTAGTTCAAATTATTTCAAGAAGCTAAATATTATCTCTAGGGTCTGAAAGAGCTAAAAAAAAAAACTTAGGTTGAGCTAAGAGTCATAGACACCTACATCTAATAAGAATAGCAATTGAGCAAATAAAATAGAAGGTTTATTTGAGGATACCTCCATGTGGGACTCACACTTGGAAATTGCTTAGAAGGCAGCACAATTCACAACTGCAAAGATGTGGAAACAACTCAAGTGCCCATCAATACATGAATGGATTAATAAAATGTAGTATATGTATACCATGGAGTTCTACTCAGCCTCAAAAAGCAATGGTTATCTAGCATCTCTTGTATTAACCTGGATAGAGCTGAAACCCATTCTACTAAGTGAAGTATCCCAAGAATGGAAAAACAAGTACCACATGTACTCACCATCAAATTGATACTAAATGATCAACATTTAAATGTACATATAGTAATGACATTCACTGGGTATCAGGCAGATGGGAGGGGGAGGAGGAGATGGGTATATACACACCTAATGGGTGCATTGCACACCATCTGAGGGATGGACACACTTGAAGCTCTGACTCAGGTGGGGCAAAGGCGATATATGTAACCTAAACATTTGTACCCCCATAATATGATGAAATTTTAAAAAGTTAAAAAATTAGAAAAGAGAAATTGTTTAGAAGGCTAACCAAGATACAAAGAGTCTTCTTGGATCAATGTTCCGTGGCAATGAAATGATGGCTTGTTTATATTTAGGGTGAGACTGAGAAAATTGATGGCCGTCTGACAAACCATACAGACATTCAGAAACCATACAGACATTCTGAAAAGTTCATTAAAAAACACACTTAAATACACCAAGATTACTTGTGACTCTCTTCCTGCCTACAATATAATTAAATAAAGCCTTATCTAACCATTTTACTTGTATGCATTAGGAACTCCAACCAGGGCTCTCTTCTCCCCAAGAATCTAATATGTCCTTATCTGTTTGTACTAATTGGGTTTTCTCATACTGCCACATGGGCAGCAGCTAAAAGATGAGAAGTCAGATCTGATATGCTTGTGCGATGGTGCTCAGGTTTCTAAAGATCTGAGTAACCTCAGATCTTTGGTGCATTGGATTCATAATTGGAGGTTTGAAAATATTATGCCTTCATACTAGGTGATCCTGTCCATATGCAGAGAGGGAAAAATGCAAATGCTCATATGGGCCAGGATGAGCACATGCATGAGTGGCACATCCTATGTGGAAAGCACACACCATCTAGCTCCCCTGAACTCTAGTCAGCAGGGTGGTTCTCAAATGTAAGCACACATCAGGATCGTTTGGAGGGCTTGTTAAAGACAGGTTGCTGGACCTCACCGCCAGAGTTTCTCACAAGTTCCTAGGTGATGCTGATGCTGCTGGTTTAGGGACCACACTTTGAGAACCACTGGCTAAGAAGAGGGTAGGCTCACAGGATTGTCAGATATTCCACTTTTTCAAGAGAAACTGGAAATCCATATTTATAGATGAGCTCTCCTAATTTTAAAAATCTTGACAAGTTCAATATTGTTTTTAAAATCCTCGGTCAGGCAAATAGAGTCTCTAGGCTAGATTTTGCCTTTAATCTGCCTGTTCACAAGTCTGTCATAATAAGCCTTTGATCAAGGAATGCACACACACACACACACACACACACACACACACACACACACAGACATACACATGCACATACCCCTTTTTATGGGAAGGTGGCCCCTTCAACTTAGCACCCAGCTTCTGGAGGACACACCAGCCAGGCAGATGAGCCAAACAACTCTGCTAATAGATGAACAAACAGGTAATAAAGTCCTCTCATATTTCCTTCCTATCCATCAGGCAATCCTACTTTGCCCCCTGTCACCCTAAACACTACATTTGCCTAGAAGCAGATTACAACCCTTATAATTATATTAGTCTGACATTCCCAAAGTAAGCCCACAAACCCTTTTAAACATTGCCAAGCAACATATACATGAAAGACATAGATCTTACTTGGATCATTTTTTTTTAAAACAAGAACTCTAGGCATTTCCACCTAAAACATCTCATGTTCAAGTTTCTATAGCACTAGGTTCTGTGTCCTTTCGCAAACATTAATTGAGCACCCTTGATGTGCTAGATGCTGTGTCGGATATGGCTGAGGCAGAGATGCCCAGTCCCTGCCAGCTCTGTCCAGTTCTGGGTTCTGCCACATCTAGACTTGGCAAGGTGAGAGGGCAAGGAGCAGAGAAGGGAAATGTATGCAAACATAACTCCAGGCTTTATCTCTTTTATATATATATTGGGGTTCCATTAAAGAGTTTATTTGAAAAAAGTTTTCTGTGGATAAAAAATTTGAGCATTCATTTTGACAATGATTAAACAAATCAAATATTCTTTTTGGTTCCTTCACTAAAATGGGCCCAAATTCTCTGGACCCAAATTCAGTCTTCTTCAAAATGATTTAAACTTGGAAGGCTAAACAATGCAAAATAACTATTTTTAGCATGGAAAAACCTGGACTATAATCCTGACATTCTAACCAGGCTATATCAAAATATAATAAAATTATTTTTATTCCATTTGGAAGATGGAGAACACAACATGGTGATAGGAACTTCTAACTTGTTGCTATCATGATATTTATGAGTATATTTGCTCTAGGCAGGAAGTTCAAATAGGTAGTGATTGCAATATTCATTTTGAATGTTTGCTTCAAGTATGGTCCAGGATTACCCTAGCATATGATTCCTACTTCCTGGCTTCTATTTCTGTGCCTAACAGAAAAAATTGTCATGATAAATATCCAAGGACATGTTGTGGCAAAATTTTTTTAACAAATGAAAATGCTGTCTCGTCTTTTAAAAAGCAACTTTAATCAGTCAAATCTGAATCATAGAGTCCTCAATTACCTTACTCTTTTTTCATCAATTAAAATATGTAATTTCTGTATCATGTAAGATTTCGTCCATTCTAGATAAAACAGCAGAGACAAAGAGAAAAGGCAACTCTGGTAAGACTATGGAGTTCATTCACAATGAGGTGTTCTTGCTACCTCTGCCTCAACATTTCTGCACGTTTATTTTAAGCAGAGAAATCTGCCCTCTGCTGAAATGACAAGAGCACTAAAAGTGATATCTTTAAAGCCAAGAGTAAGTGAGTGAATGGAGGGGAAATAGGGCTGGGTCAGCAAGTGGAGAGGTCAGGGAACATCTGGGAATGGGTGAACTGTTGTCCCTTTACCCTTGGATATCCCGTCCCCAAAGAGCAGCTGCCTTGTGGAGATAGGACTGTCACTCTCTGTAGCCCTGCCTCGTGGGCTTGGGGCCGGGACACCCCCATCCCGCCCCAGGTGATATGCTTTAGGAGGTATGCTCCTAACCGAAGCAAGAACCAAGAGAAGGGAGAAGGGCTGCCTTGGTGATGCCGCACTTGGAGGAAGGAAGTTCCCTGAGGCTTGGGAGAGATGTTACATGAGCCGCTGGAGCTGTTCCGATTGTGTACAATGTGGAGGAGAAGAAAACGGTGTCTATTGTTATCAGAGGATGTCCAGGGAGAAAAAAAAATCATAATTTGTAATGAATCTTTAACCTATTTAAAGTAATTAAAGATCTACTCCATATGTGAGAGCTGAGCCTTTGTCTCTTTACTCTCCTAATTAGTCCCTTCACTGCCTGGTACTGGCTTTACCTACGGCAGATTTCGTTCTTCTCCTCTGCCTTTTTGATCACTGCAATGCTCATGATGCCTCCTAGAATTTGCTTCCTCGAAATGATGAAAGGGTGTTGCTTTTGGCACGCCTCCAATTGTCTCTTTGCTTCAATCCGGTCCTCTTTTCTTCCCTCCAAACCCCTACCCCCAACTCTTCTGTTTGATGAGTCAGCTCACATCTCCCCCCACATGGCTACTAAACCTCCACCTTCTTAGATGTAAGAGAATACACTTAGATAAGATACTGATGGCATTTTAAGCCCAGAACTGAAACACATTAAGAAAATACATCTCAATTTGGTGTTTCAAAATATGTATGGTCTCAGGGAGCAGCATCATAACTAAGGCTTTTCACACTATGGTGGAGCCAAGGTTTGTCCTCTGTAAGTTTAATTCCCTGCATCACACTTTGCAGTGTTTCTAATAAAATCCCTCAAATGACTGCAACAAGTAAATACGTTAACAAGCAAATACTGAGATGAGAGTATCCAAAAGCCAGTAAATGCTTGACACGCTAATGTAAAGTGAGAATCTCAGGCTGTGTTACCTAAAACTCACAGCCTCAGGTTAGGTGCTGGTACTTTATTTGGAAGGTATAGTCCCAGGGAGAATGAGGGGAACAGGAAGTAAGGCAAGGAAAACTGGAAGCAATCCCAGGTAATAAAATACTGTGAGGGCCATAGCTTCAAGAGAAGCTTTGAAAAGGGCAGATGTGGGACATATCCAGACAGACTTTGCAGAGAAACTGTTCTCAGGAAGTTCATCAGGGAGAGGAGACAAAGGGAACTTTTCTGCTCACCGCCCTCCTGTCTCCATCTCCAGTGTTCAAAGTTTGATTCTCAGGGAGTTAACACCACTGCACTCTGGGTTGAATCATCTGGCTCCTTCAGCAGCCATTCAGGAAGCCAAATCTTATGTGGCATTTCCTCCAAGTCCACAAGTGGTGGGAGAAGTCAGGGAGACTGGGCCAGCAGCCCTTAGCCTCAGACAACCAGACCATATGGGCCCATAGGGAGTACAATAGCTATGGCAGCAGCTGCGACAGAGCAAGTGAGTTAGGGTCCAGTAGGCAGTTTAAACCAGAAGAATCTAATGAGGCTAGTAAGTTGTGTCTGTTACGAATAGTTTTGCCTAAGGGAAGAAACCAACATACCCCAGAAAATGAAAAATACCAACTGCTTTTAAAAGAGATTCATTATGTATCAGGTAGTGTTCACTGGATAACAAACCACTCTGAAATTTAGGAGCTTAAAACAAGAACCATTTTATTATTGGTCACAAGTCTGTGTGTTGATTGGGGGCTGAATGGACTAGCATGGCCTCGCTCCAATGTGTAGAGGTGGGGGAAGGCTGCCATTTGGCTGTCAGCCAAAAAGTTTCTCCTCCTCCAGTAGGCTAGCCCAGGCTTTTTCACGTGCCAGTGGTTGCAAAGTTCCCAAGGGTAGTGAGAAGGGCAAGACACAATGCACTGGCACTTTTCAAGTCCTCCCTTGTATCATGTTTGCTGATGTCCCATTGGTGAAAGCAAGTCATGTGGCCAAGACATAACTCGAGGCATGGGAAAGTAGAATCCACCTCTTGCTGAGAGAAGTGGCAAAGTTATACTACAAAAGAGTGTGCATACAGGACTGGGAGGAATGTGTGGCCATTTTACAATCTACCACAATCTACCGAGTGCTCTGACAACTGGGAATATTCTTTTCATGGTTACCTTTCTTAAAAAGGAGTAAAGAAAATAGTTTTCTGATCACCTTTAGCACTGGCAGGTCAATTTCCTTATTTATCCAAACTGACTGTTTCAGATATTTTCACAAAGAGACAGGAATCCTAAAGATAGCAGGCAGCTCTCACCCTTCTTCACAAGACCTTGAAAATTCACAATTCAGTCATTCAACCAGATGTTCACAACGCATGACCTCATGTTGAACTCCTCAGCAATAAAGAGTTTACAGGATGATTATTTACATCAGTATTATTACTTATGCTCATTCTCACTGATGGAATAACTAACATTCTGGCAATGTGCACAGAATTTTATGAGAAATCTATTGTAGTCAGTCTAAAATGACTAAAACGCCATAGTTACTAAGAGCACTACTCCCCTTCACTCTGTTAAGAGAAAATGAGAATATTTTTTGGTGCTCAATAGCTAGGCAAAGATCTCAAAGTTTACCATCACCTTGAGAAGATTTGGTAAGTTTAACACTCTAAAAAAGTCTTTTCTTCTAGGCACTCATTTCTTGTCAATCCAGATAAACTACTCCCAAGTGCTCAAGCCACAGTTTTATGGTTTGAGCAGTCAAGTATCCTATAATGTGGTTTACTAAATCACAGAAAATATATCTCGCTCTTAACCAAATATGACTCTTAACCTGAAAAATCTATTAAACAATTATTTTGAACGATCACTTGCCATTAATTGATTTAACTAAAATGATACAAAATTTAGAACACTATTTAAGACCACTCCCAGCAAGAATTAGTTATCTAAATAATGATGAATAACTGATGTGATTTCTCACATCTTTAGAACTTTTGCCTTGAGCAGAATAATTTCGCCCAAGTCTCCAATTTTGAGGTATCTCCTAAGGCAGATTTTCACAAAATATGTTAGCTAGATGAGCTGCATGAGAATCATCATGGGAGAGGGAGCAAAATGAAGATTCCTAGTCCCTTGCTCCAGACATTCTGATTCAAAAAGCTATAAAATGAGGGCAGAATATGAAATTTTAACAAGCTTCTCAGTTGATTATAATGTACACTAATATTTGAAAAATCCTGCCTTGTGTTTGCCAATGGCTCTAGTGAGTGTCAAGTTTTTAGGGAAGGTTTATGTCAAAAGTACTTGCAATTGTCTTCCACAATGACTTTGTTTTCTTTTGCAAGATTAATCTTTAATTGACTGCTAAAAACTTACCAAGTTATGGAGGGAAGGAGCCTGTATGTATTCCCATGTCTCTTTGTTTCCTTTTTTCTCCTCTAATCTAAGTGGGAAGAAAAGGGGGAAAAGTATATTGTCTGAAGGGGCTACTAATGCATTTGAAATGTTCTTTCCACCTGGTATCTTGCTTATAAATCTGCATATTTATTATCTAGTAGAATTGTCTACTTCCCTCTGGACCTTGCTTTTGATCAATCACTTTATCTTTGGTAGGTCTCTAAATAACTGCAAACAGTTTTCCTTTATAGGTGCAATCACAAACTTAAATCAGAGGCTGTCAAATCCAGTTGTACATCATGACTACCTGGGGATCTTACCCCAAACAGACTGTCCTGAAGCTCAGGAGTGTATATTTTTATAAGCTTCCCAGGTGATTCAAAAACATAATCAGATTCAATAATGTACTTCAATCCAATCCTATTCCAAAAACTAATGCTAAAAATTATATATGATGAGCTCCTAACAAGATGATTTATAGTGATTTCTCCAGTAAGATACTTCAGCTCCTATAGCCACTCCAGAATTCAGACATAGAAAGTTTTACCAAACAAGGGGACACAGCCCAAGATTTAAAATGAATTTCTTACACATTCTTCACAAGTTAAATTCACATTCCATCAGGAGTAAGAAACAGAAGGAAAACATTATTTCCTGGGACTCCACCCTTAGCAATAATATTATCTGCTACCTTCTCAGGATATCAGGTATGTTCATGGATTTTGTAATCAAACCACCTGGATTCAAATCCCTAATCTCCCATTTACTTTTTCAATTAAATTGGGGAAAGCATTCAAACTCTCTCAGCCCATTTTCCTACTAGCAAAATAAAGATTTACTCTCAAAACCTGTCAGGAATCCTTTGGTTGCCAGGAACAGAAAACCCAATGCAATCTAAATGATAAAAGGGAGCTATTAAAACCTAAAAAAAAAAACCCCAAAACCTAAAAGTAGTATAGGGTTTAATTGAGGCTTAATCAAGCTAGCTGCTTAGTGAAATCAACAACATTCCAATTTCTTTCTCTTTTTCTTTACCAACTCCTTTGGGTTACTTATACCTAAGGCTGACTCCCCCAAGAAGCCTCCATGCCTCCACACTCATACTTAACCTAAAAAGTGTGTCTCTCCAGGTGTTTCCACAAAAGACCCAGGATCCCCTAGAAAACTTCTCCAAGATCTAATTGGTCCAAACCAGGTCACATGATGAGTCCCTGAACTAATCACTGTTGCCAGGGGAATGGGATCTGCTAGTTGGCTTAAGTCTATCAGGGCTCATCCTGGAGATGAAAGTGGGATCTGTTTCCCCCAAAGCACGAGGGATATCCACGGTGAGTACTTAAAAATCAGGTGCTATTATTAACAGGAAAGGAGAGAGACTCCGGGTGGCCTAAAACAAAGAACACTCACTATCCTTCTATGTAGGGATTTGTAAGGATTACATGAAGTAATCCATATAAAACATTAATGACTGGCACATGGTAAACACTCAATAAAATTTGCTATGATTATTACCATTATTATTGCCACTGTCAGCATCAATTAATGGACCCAATAAATGGCAATGTTATTAAGGCCTGAATATTACCCAGAGAATATGGGCATCTGCTTCTCATTTGTGGAAATGAAGGAAGGGATGTCATGCTTAAATCCCATTGAAGCATACTTTTCTTAACCACATGTGGTTACCAGTAAATGGGTCAGAATGACAGGTATGAAAATTCTAGGAAAAATCTATTGCTTGGCCATGCTCATAAAGCTATGTTTTACCACCAGAAAGGGTACCTTTATACCACCTCTTGACATACCATTACAGAGTTACATCTGTCAAGATTACATTCTGTAACTCCCATGAAAATGGGACCCACACAATAGAGACCTGTGTTGACTTTTATTTACATTCTTTACTTATAGGCAAAGAATGTGAAGAACTAGCCCAATTTAGTCAAAACTTTTACTCTAAGATGCACTGCCTTTGTTATCCATTCCTTTTCATTGTGTTTTTATACTATAGTGATTAGGATGGAGGAATGAGTTGGTGGAGGGGGGGAACAAGGGGGAAATTTGGACAAGTTGTAACTATTCAAGTCCAAATATTCCATTTAAGCAGGCAGGCCTATTGGGAACAAAACAAGTCTAAATTATACTGAATTTTTTAAAAAGCAAAGATTCCCACAGGATTGCTCAGGATATCTCTACACACATTCTCTGCTCCAGCCAATGGAGACCTAGTTTTTCTAGAAGAGGCACAACTGGGTGTCAAAGTGTGGGTTATACTCTGCTGCAGTTCCATCAACCACAACCAAGGCCTTAGCCTACGCACTCCATTGCTCATTTACCCCGGCTGAGAAAGAGAGTGCCTAAAAGGAAATAATCCTTGTGTCTATTGCTTGTCCCCCCGGGGGCTTGCTGCATGGTTTTCACAAAAATCCTCTCTTCTCTCTTTGCCTTTGTCCTGTCAGCCTCCAAATGAGGCAGCCTTTTCACACAAGACATCATTTCCAAACAAAGCATTTGAAACCAGTACTCCTCAAATGGGTGTACGATAGGAGAACCCAAGGGGGAGCTTTTAAAAATTTAGATTTTTGGGCCCCACCCCAGAACTACTAAATCAAAATCTTTAAGGGGGAAACGCACACACACACACACACACACACACGCATAATTTTTTAACCTCTAAAGGCATTTCTGATAAACACGTCCCTGTTTATAAATCACTATAAATGTAAAGGGCCTGAGTGTTATAAAAACGTGCATTCCATAAAAGGGAAATCCTATGTATTTCTTATTTAACTCCTCTTAAAAATGAGCTAGTCTTCTTTTACTTTATTGCCTCCCTAAAATATCTAAAAGCAAACTGATAGTGTAAATGGAGAATTCCAGAATTAAATCCTATGTAAAAATATAAAAAACAATCACGGAAAGAGTATACCATATTTGTACATTTCCAGTAAGGTTATATACCTGTTATAGAGGTGATATCACTTTACAAATGAGGACAAAGAAAACAGTAAGTAGGCTATGTTTGCTCGTATTGGGCTAAATAAAATTAAGAAGAGCAGACTTTTAAAAAATCATATTCTTTTCACTGGAAATAGAAACCTACTAAGACCAAAAAAAGAAAAAGAAGAGCAAGGCCATTAATTCTGACCTCCTAATTTAATCCAGATATATAGTAATGCAGAGGGTAATATATTTTAAAAAGTAGCTATAAGGTGTGAAATGAGATAATTTGGTTTCATAAAACCTTTAGCTGGATTATAATGAAAGGAGAACCCCCCAAAAGGGGGGATTAGAAAGTTTTACTAACATTACTTAACAATGTGCGATTCTTTGGAGAGAGGAAAGGCATAAATGAGTCAATGATTATTTCTAGAGTCTATGTGTTGGTGACTGTGTACATGAAAATACTATCTTCTGGTCTGGTCTAAATTATCCACTCTAGATTTTGCAAGCAAATTAGAGACAGATAAACCATAAAAATCACATGACTACAGGAAAATATATTTTGATATGTGCTCTTACAATGAAAAATTAGAACATTTTCCCCAAAGATTTTCTTTATATTTAAGATCCCAGTAAGCTTCCCTATTCCAATCAGAAGGAAAATCCTAGAGAAGAATGGAGACATTACCTTCACCCATTCACTTTATCAGTTAAATAAAAAGTAGCAAAGATGAACTCAACATATTGCAAACATTTATCACCACACATTGGTGTGACTATTCATTCTTCTCCTTGATCACTGTGTTTCATTATTCAGCCTATGACTACATTTACCTTGCAAAAACTAAACAAAATTAGAAGAATAGGCACAAAACAGACAAGACCACTGAGGAAGAGTACAGAAAAATGGGACATTCCTGGAATGAAGAAGAGGATGTTCTTAGAGAAATCTAATTAAAACAGTAGGTCAGCATTTACCTAACTATGTTTTCTAGAATATTTGTCCCATGTGAGGCTTCACAAATAATAGGTTCCGTGGCCCAGCAGGTTTGAGAAACATTTTACACTATATCTCCTCCACCTCCTTTGCAGGTTTACAATGTACATTAGCATAAAAAGATCCTGGGAAGTCCTTCAGAAGACTGATGTATTTAGTCTAAACCAAGTTACTCACAAATTTTTATTCAATCGTGGAACATTTTATGGGTTTCCTGGTACCTATAAAAAGTTCATGGAGTCGGTGTTCTTTGGAACACCTGGAAACTGGTGGTGCTACCAACGTAAGACTGGTGGTTGAAGGTAGCCCAGGAAAAGAATAATGTTTCAGAGATTAGCCAAGAGGAGAGATTCTAATTGTTTTTAATTTCTGTGGCAGACAAGGACACGTATATGGAAGAAAAGGGGCAATGCATGTTATCAAATGAAACTCCATTCATGAGATGAGTGGATCATTGAAAATTCAATAACTCTCTGTCTGAATTTAACTAAAACAAGACAGAGTTGATAAAGACATCACCCTCCAACTACTACCACTAGTGTATGCACCAGGCTTTGGGCAGCTCACCCTACATGGATAATCTCATATTCCTTATGACAATTTTAGCAAGTAAACATTATTATTTCTATTCAGACATGCAGAAATGGAGCTTCAGAGAGAGTTAGTGAACTTTCACTACTTGTGAATTATCTGGAGAAGACAGAAAAATACAAATAGGGAGTGATGGTAAAAAAACTAGAAAAGAAAATAAGAGAGAAAGGCCCTAACTTTGCATAAGGAGGAATCAAGATAGTCATCATCCAGTCAGGGGAGAAGCAATGCTGCAAAGGTTATGGAAGTGTCATCCTGAGGCCCATGTCAGTAAGGGCTTTTGCAATGCACTGGTATGTCATCACCCAGCCCAAATAACATGCAGGGAAGATACTTACGCCACATGATGAGTTAATCCCAAATGCCTTCCTGCAATACCACTATCAAATCTTCTCTTTTATTAGTGAGTCAACGAAAAAGTGAGCAAAGACAGTTTAAGACTTCCCTAAATTCACAACAAATCAAGAACAAATCCAGGATTCAGTGGCTGATGAGATACTGGGCATGAACCCAATTGGGTTGGGTGGCGAGTCTAGGAGATGAGGAATAATGAACATGCCCATGATTGACAAAGTAATCAAGTAAGTAAGCAGAGGGAAAAGCAATAAAAGAAAAGATGACACAACTAAGCAAGATGAGATGCTTCTGTACTCGATCCTCTTAAAATAGAATGTCAAAGGACAGTTATTGCTGAACAGACCCTATTTATTTATTAGTGAAGAACACGTCTTGTGCTGCCTAGCTTACTCACATCACCAACAGATTTGGGCATATTAGGAAGTTATATTTACAGTTTAAACTGTTTAAAAATTCAGAAATCTTTTGGTTACATTTGAGAGAAATTCCTGCTAAAAGTGGCTTAATCAAATAAATAAAATTTAGTAATTTCACTGATAAGTTCAAGAAAAAATGGTTGCTGGCCCAGTTAACCCCAGGAGCTCTTGGCTGAAAATTATATAATATTATCAGCTTTTCCTCTCTGTCTTTCATTTTTCTTCCTCTATCTCTGTCTCTGTTATTATTTCTATTTCTGTCTCTTTTCTTCTCTCTCAGTCCCACTTTCCTCTACGTTGGCGTCACTCTCAAGCAGGCCTTCTCCACTGGTGGCCTCAGACAAATCAATTCCCAATACTTCTACAGCTGTGAAACCAAGGAAAAAGAGAGTGTCTCTCTCTTAAAAATGCTAACATGTCCAGTTGTGGTGGTTCATACCTATAATACCAGCATTTTGGAAGGCAAGACAGGAGGATTGCTTGAGGCCAGTAGAGATCAGACTGGGTAACATAGCAAGATTCCATCTCTACAAGAAAATGTTAAAGATTAGCTGTGCATGGTGATGCACACCCATAGTGCCAGCTACTCAGCAGGCTGAGGCAGGAGGATCACTTGAGCCGAGGAGTTCAAGGTCACAGTGAGCCATGATCCTGCCACTGCACTCCAGCCTGGGTGACATAGTGAGACCCTGTCTCAAAAAAAAAAAAAAAAAAATTGCTAACAAAAGTCCTGACATGAGTCCCATTGCACTAACTTGAGAACCCTGGTCATCTTGCACCATGCACAGTGTCTGGGGGTGGAATATGCTGACAGACTGACAGGCCACATGTGCCCCCTGGAGCTGAGAGATAGGTCAGCCCCACCCAAAGCCAGGCACAGAGGAGGAATGTTCTCCAAAGGAAAGGAGTAGAATGGATGCCAAGGGCACAAAAATAGCAGATGTCTACTACAGAAGACAAATGTAGTCATTTTTAAATTTTATTTAAGGCTCAAACGTAAGGCACTCAGGCCTCAATATTGGTTATAAAGACATATACCAAAGTACTATGGAAACATATAGTAGGATATAGCAATTTGTTTTCCCTGGAAGGAGCAAGAGTTGCTGTGAAAGTTCCCACAGAGGAGATGCTCTGTGAGTTGGGGCTTGAAGGAGGAGTAAGGTTGTGACAGAGGTCGTTAGCACACAGAATATGCACGTGTTCCCCACCAGTTCCCAGCCTCCTTTACAGTTAGGTTGGAACCATGTGACTAGTTCTGGCCAATGGGTTTTGAATGGAAATGACAAGTTTTCAGGCAAAAGTGGTTAGAAGCCAGTGTACCTCACCCATTTCTCTTTCTCCCCACTGGCAGAGACTGTGGAAGCTGTGTGTTGAAACAGCAAAGCCTCAAGATGGAATCCAGTGGCCATTGCATGGCAGAGAGTCACCAAGTAAGTACCACCTGCCCCACTGACCTTTGTATGAGTAAGCAAATCTCTGTTGTGGTAAATTACTGAGATTTAGAATTAAGATAAGATCACCATACAATAGGATCTCTTTTATGTTTCTGGACTCCTGTCACATACACAGTAAACTTCATAAAACTTTGTTTCTTTGCGAAAAATGATCCTCCCTCAGGAGACCAAATAATAGTGTTTGTGGTGTCTTAGTTCACTTGTGCTGCTATAACAGAATACTTCAAACTAGGTAAATTATAAACAATAAAAATTAATTCTCCCCAGTACCAGAGGCTGAGAAGTTCAAAATAAAGGCACCAGCAAGGCCAGTGGCTGGTAAAGACCACTCTCTGCTTCATGATGATGCCTTGTTGCTGCATTGTCTTGAGAGGAGAAATGCTATGTCCTCACATGGGGGAAGGAATGGAAGGGCAAAAGAGGGGTCCCTTCAACCTCGAGCCCTTTTATAAGGGTGCTAATCCGATTAATCACCTCACAAAGGCCACAGCTCTTAATAATGTTGTACTGGGGATTAAATTTCAACATGCATTTTGGAGGGGCTATCATCATTCAAATCATGGCATTAAGGCCTTAAAAGAGAAAAAGTAAGGATCCTAAACTCAAAAAATATCAAAGTTTAGGGTGAGTTAACAAGTATGGACTTTCTTAAGAATGGTTTAATTTATTTAGTTATATGTCTTATTCATCAGACATAGGTATGTAACAAATCTCTCAAAAACCTCATTGGTTTAAAACCACATTTATTATCCCTTAAGCATCTGAATGTTGGCTGAGGGTTGGCTGATCTACGCAACTCTGCTCTATATTTCTATTTTCCTCCTTAGATCAGTGGGTGAGTGAGATACTGAGGTCATTTTCATATGGTGATGGGACAGGCACAGGAAAGCAAATGAAAATGTGCAAGGTGTTCTCAGATTTAGGCTCAGAATTGATACACTGTCACATCTGCCCTGCCATTGGCCAAAGCAAAGTCACGTGTCCAAGCCCAAAGTCAAGGACTGGTGAAATGCACTCTCCCCATGGCAAAGCCATGGCAGCATTGTGGATGTTGAGAGGGTAAAGATTTGGGATCAATAATTCTAATTCCATGTATTTCATATCATGAGAATGCATGAAGGCCTCAGAAGACACTCATGGGCCATGTCAAGATTCCTCTGTCCTATGAGATCAAAAATAACTACCCCAACCTTCAGAATGTTCCTCATTTGGGAAGCTCAAAAGCCACACGTGTTTCTGTCAATCTCTGCAGCCTTCTTTGTCCATCAACACACGTTCTCAATGTTGTGGACTACAGGAGTAGTTCAGTGGATCCCCCACAGACTAGAAGTCTCTGTCTTCATTTACCCTGGTGACAAGCAAGGAGATGTAAATAGGCCATAAGGAATGCTGCTTTTTCATTTGCAATACTTCATTCGTTTTGTATTTATAAGATATACAGCCCAGGAAAGCTATAAATAAGATGCTAGAAACAGCTTGAGGGGCTGGTGATGGAATCACAAATCACCAGAGTTACATCTTCATCGGTACCCTGATGTAGAACCTTTATAATTGCCAAAATATATTTATCTCTGCTCAGGCTACACAATTTGTATAGCACCAGCTAAAACTAAGTGACCTCAACTTTCCTAAGATTTCTACAAAGTTTCAGATGGATCAGCCCACATCTGGCTAGAGTGGGTGCTACTGTTTCTGGCCTTGCCTAAGGCAAAATTGGCCATTCTGGTGCTTCTGTTTGGATGTGTTTGCACGTGTCCTTTTCCTGCTTTCATCTTTTTATAATCTCTCCAATGAGCCCCACCAATCTACTTTACCTTGATATAAATTCTTACCAAGTGTGTCCCTTCATGATTTGCAGTGTGGGACGATATGGGGAAGCAGAAAGTGTTGCCTCCAAAACACCTCATTTACTATATACCTAAGTTTGTCTGAAACTAATTTATTTATCCTTCTCTTTAGGAAAAAAAAATACACTTTCAGACAATTGAGCTGATGCTGTGGATTTGAGAGAATGAGAAACACATTTTGTTGGAAAGAGAAGCTTTGATGCCAGAAGCTTTGATTGGGAGGAAGCGAGGAGGCAGAGGGCTCTCAGTGGGCAGAACTTGGATGTGGATCCCTAGCGGGGCACAGAGAAAAGAGGGGATGGATTTGTGACAAGAAAGAACAATAAACAAACAAACAAAAAAACAAAATCTGCTCAGGACAGAGATTATTTTACTTTCTTCACAAAGTGGCTCAGACCTCATCCTGAAAACTGGGTTCACACCAGCAGCCAGCACTTACAGAGGAGCTGCCGTGAGCCAGGCACTACTATGTGAAGTGTGTTACATGCCCCAGCTCATTTACTGCTTACAGCTGCTACTCCTGTGCCATTTTCAGATGGGAAAACTGAGGCTTGAGAGAGAGACGGTGACCTACCCAAAGTCACACCGCTAGTAAGTCACCATGGGTTCAGGGTGGGGATGGGCACAAGGATCTAACCGAACATTTCGATTCTTATCTCAAGAATGTGACCACTGTGCCAAATTTTTAAAATTCTCTTTAAAGAAATGAGCTGATATGGCCACTGAGATGCTAAGAAAGAGGACAAAAGAGAAGAGCAAACAAAAGCAACAATGGCAACAAAAATATCAAATTATGAGAGAGAAAAAATACTAAGTCAGCAAACCAGTGGTTTCTTCTTGGATTTGCCTTAATTATTTGAAAGACAAGACAGAGATTCTCTGAGCTCCAATCACTTGGCACAAAAACTTTACAAATGATATAATGAGATGTTGAGTGAGACTCTCTGTTGCCCAGAATTGGTGACAGGCTATGAAATAGAGGACAAGGAGGGGTCAAGTACCTCGCATTCTAAACATAGTCGTAAGTGATTGGAGGCAGATATCCAAGCCAGGAATGACTAAAGGCAGGCAAACTAGCACCTGTAATATGCTGTCAATGTTCCCCCCACATCTCCTTGGCATTCATCACTTTCACACACTCCTTCAGCTTTCTACAAAAACAACCTGCATATCTCTGCCTCTGAGCTTTCCCCATCCATAGAGCATGTTCAGCCCGTGTATGAAATTGTCTAGAAGTACAGAGAGTTATTTCTTCCAGGAGCAGTCCTTAGCCAAGAATGGCAAGGAATTGATAAGAAAATAAAGCACCTTCCTTCTCTCCAGGAAACACCTCCAAGAATTTTCACCTGTTTTTTCTCATTCTTAAATGTCACCTTCTATGCTTGGGAAACTCCTTAAATTAGTCATAATAGGATTGGTTAACCTGTGATAACAAGTAACTCTAAATCTCAATAACTTAAAAAAAAAAAAAAATCTCAGAAACTTACCCCAACAGAGATCTTCTCACTTGTGCAAAGATCAACGTGAGTTGGGTGTCTTTACCGGGTGGCTCTCTTCCATGCAGGAATCTAAGGATTCCATCTTCAGGCTCTACTGTTTCAACACACAGCTTCCACAGTCTCTGCCAATGGGGAAAATAGAAATGGGTGAGGTACACTGGCTTTTAACTACTTTTGCCTGAAAGCTTGTCACTTCCATTCAAAACCCATTGGCCAGAACTAGTCACATGGTCCCAAGCTAACTGCAAAGGAGGCTGGGAACTGGCGGGGAACATGTGCACACTTTGTGAGTGCTAATGATCTCTGTCACAACCTTACTCCTCCTTCAAGCCCCTACTCATAGGGCACCTCCTCTGTGGAGACTTGCACAGCAACTCCTACCCCTTCCAGGGAGAGCAAATTGCTTTATCCTCCTTTCTGTTTCCACGGTGCTTTGATATACATCTCTAATTTAGGCTCCTCAGATTGCCTTGTAATTTTGCTCTTCTATTATTTTCTGAGTCCTACAAAGGCAAAAAAAATATATGCTTATTTCTTTTTCTAACTCCCATTACAGTGCCAGGGAAATAGCTAGTATTTAATAAATATTTAGTGAATGAATGAATGATGGCTTCATAAATAGCTATGACCTTGTAAGTTTCTTGCCATGTCTAATCACTAGGGCAATCAACATCTCCAAGAAGCCATCCTTGACTCTGTTGATGTGGAAATGCTCCTTAACTACATTTCTCCTTCTGGGAATGGCAAAGAACCAAAGTCAGGGAAACAGCAGATAACGGTAAACCCAGGATCAGGAGCCTTGAATTAGTACAGCAGGACTCAGATGCCAAACACAGGTCAGGAATAAAAGCTGGACCTCCAGGCATTAACACGCTCTCCAGGCTGGCTAAGCTGCCCCTACCAAGCACTCAGTGTGCCCAGCTCAAAGACCCTAGGGCAGCTGGCATTTCCAAGCCCACAGTCCAAATCCTAAGAGAAGATGAGCTGAGCTGAGCTGATCCCCAACTGGCAAGAATAAATGAAGGAACTGGAGACTTCTCAGCTGAGGACCCTCTGAGAAAAGGAAAAATTTAAGCTTCCTAAAATTCATCACATCTTGCCATATGCTGTGACTTTTCCATTCATACCAGCGATTGTGGGAATTTCAGCTTCTGAATATAACATTGAGAAATTAACTAAGGGTTTATAAATAAGTCCTGACTCAGAGCAGAGCCCTTGCTAATGTTCTTCAGCCCTTGTGGGAACTAATGCTTCAACCAAAGCCCTGGCTCTCTTGAACTGTCCCCACCAGGAAGGAGGCCCTCGCTGCCCTTCTTCTGTGACCTTATCATTGTCAACCTTGTCACCTTTCTGACATCAAACCCGACACTCTCCAGGACTCTCATCTTGTGCCAAAAACCAAAACAGATTGTAGCAAGACAAGAGCTGAAAGAAGGATATAAAAGATGGGAATATGAGAAGTAGGATAAAAAATTAAAGCAGACTGGTGCTTTGTGCTCTGGCCAAAGCAGGGCCACACCCTGGATGTGTGGGACCTCTGACTATATAAGCAATTTGAGTCCCCCAGAATTAGTGGGTCAGCACCATTCTGGCAGCCTGGCCTCACCTGATCCTGCAGAAGACACACCACACTCTCTAGTATGAGCAATCTTCTTGCCAGGCTGCTTTCCTGGAGCCAGGCCCCTGGATGACCCCATAGGCACAAGTTCCAGGGCTTCTCAGGGCATCTGGTCAACCACACATGGGAGTCTGAGGATCAGAGAGAGCCCAGAGAGGAGATACAGGGCTCAGGTTCTGCTCCGGACCCGGCCATCCAGCCCAGATGACACTATCTTTAAGCCTGGCTATGTACTGTAATGTGCAGGGCCCAGTACAAAATGAAAAGGGAGGATTTGTTTAAAAATGATTTAGAATTTCAAGGCAGTGGCAGCAGAGTATTAAATCCACAGGGCTCTTCTTAGCACAGGGCTCTATGTGACTGCAGAGGTTGCAGCCCATGAAGTTGGCTCTGATTGCTGGCCATGGCTGGTCCCAGGCACAGAGATATGGGGCAAGATTCAAAGTGAATTACCATTATTTGTACTCAAATCCCCAATACCAAGGAACTCATGATAGAACATGGCTAAATACTTTATGAGGCAACTGACCCAGTAGAATATTATATAGCCACCAAAAATAATGTTTACAATAGACTTCTCATAATACAAGGTAAAATTATTGCACTATAATGTCAAGTGAACTAAATATAGTCACAATTATGTGAATATACATGCATAGAAAAATACTAGTTTTGAATGGAGTATAATTTTAACAGTGGGTATTCCAAGGTGGAAATATTATAGGTGATAATACATATAATATTATAAATATTATATGTATTATCTTCTTTACATTTTTCTATGACTCAAATTTTCTCCCATGAACAAATATGAACATTGTAAAGAAAAAAATTTCAGAAATATTAGTGAAATTATAACTATATATGGTACCTCAACACTTCTTACTTCTGATGAGATTTAGAAAAAATTTATTATGAAGCTTTATAAGAAGTAGACTCTATGCTATTCAGTGTTCCTTAATTTGTAAATGGTAGGAAATGTGCAATGTTACTTTAAATAATATTGATTTTTATAAAACATTTTTGACATAATAATATTAAACACTAAAGGAAAAATCATATTTTGAGTTCTTGCCGAGCCAATTTACCTAAGGTCAACCCTATATCCTTCTGTCCCCTGAAGGGTCCTGTTATTGTTCTAGATAGGAGGAGAGCTAATGTCACTGAGAGTAGTTGAGGATCTGGAAGACAGAAGTTAGACACAGATGTAGCAGAGCAAAATATGGCACATTCTGAGGCACACCAAAACTCTAACTTTCTTTGTTTCTCTGTGTCTGATCTTTGTTTCCTCATCAGCTTCTTTACCCCATTTGCACAGAATTGTTAGATGAATAGAGATGGGGAAATTGATTTTGCCAATTGGGGATTACTCAGTCTCCACTAGTTTTAAACAGTCTCTTTCAGATTTGCTCAGTGTAAATTCAAATTTTTGATAGCCTTACTTGCAAAAGCTCAGTTAAGAAAAATAATAAACAGGGAGGATTTCTTGAAAGATAATCAAAATATTGATTCCTCTAGATACTATAAACCTCCTTGGATTAAGCAGGTGTGGATTAAGCAGGTGACATTGTTCTGAAATACTATTAAGTGTTTTTCTGCCTTTGCCTTGTTATTGCTCCATTGGCCTATTTGAAGGATGGCATAAAAAAACTTGTGACTTATTTGGTTTATGTAGGAACAGTGAAGACTAGGTGTCAATTAGGAAAACCCATGAGATAATTTCTTTCTGGCATCCATCAGAAATTGTTCATTTGTTTTTGTTTTATGGATACTTTGAATACAGAAAAGATCACATTTTCATCTTTGCTTTGGCCACTAGGAAACTCAAGTGACAAATTTATAGTGCAACTCTAATAAGCACAGAATTTATGCCATGTATTTTAGTTCACTAATTTTACATTTGGTTCCAACTGACTTTTCACCACTTATTTTTCCTTAGCTCTAGTTTCTTCCCTACTTAGTTTTTATCTTATATACTCTGTAAACCACCTCAAAATTGTTTTGAAACAATGAAACCCTCCTTGACTATTCAGTGACCTCACAGTCACAAGAGCATTCTGTATTGTAGATTCCTCTTGTAGTTACTGCTATTGAAGACAGCTTTACAGCATGAATGCCTCTCCCACTGGACTGTACTTCTTAAGAGCATAAACTATATCTTTCTATGTGGCATCTGGCATTTAATAAACAGCTTAAAAATGTTTGCTTGACAGAAAGAATACAAGGGTGGGGGAACGCTTTGAAGATGATTGAAAAATGTGCAAAAACGACTTACATGGTGGTATTTGTTGCACATCACAGTTTGCTTTAAAATATTGTGATAATCTGTTATAAAATAGCTCTATAAAAAACGGGATGAAATTTTAACATGAGATTTTTTTTCAGTGCTACCCACAAAGTCTTGTTCTGCAAAATGACTGTCTGGCTGCAAACATGTTTGACGCTTTTTATTCATTGTGAATGCAAACATGTAGCTCCATGAGGCAGGTCCCATTGAATCTGCTGTCAACTTGAAGATCTTTTCTTCAAGTCATGAAGTCTTGAAGCAAAACGCTTTAATGTTTGAGTTAACACAAAACAAGCAAATCTATTCTATGGGGAAACTAGCTTGGTCTTGAATAGTAGATTATACTCAGAAACCCCTAAGAGACTATGAAAGCCATGGTCTCAGTAAGTCCTAAAATCCAAAGCTTCTGAGCCCTCTAGGCTGTATAATGGTTTCTACTCACCACAATAACAAATGATGTCTTAGATTTGCAGAGTACTTTATAGCCTCCCTAACTTTTTACCAGATACCTAATACTAGTAAATGAGAGCCATTTAGTAAATATTCAGTATGTGCCAAGCGCTAGGGTAAGCACTTTACACACATTTAGCAAGACAACCATTGAAATTAACCATCACCCCTTCTTCTAGCTGTGGAGGAAAGTAGATCTCCAGGACTCTTTTTTGTGGCAAGAGAAGATGCTGGGTGAGGATGCACATAGGGAAGCCGATGCAGCTGTATCTGCTGGATAAAAAGGTGCAGAAAGACCCAGAGGGAAAGTGTAGGAAGGTGACGGAGCTCAGAGAACTAAAGACATAAGAGAGGCTTCAGAAAGAAGGGTCTGCTGGAAGAAGAGAGGAGAGAGCAGGAGAAAGATGTAGCAGTTACCATGGGGAAATAGAAGAAATGTTAAATGTGATATTTTTTTTTATTTATTTAATTATTTTTTTTTATTTTGGTATATTATGGGGGTACAGATTTTAAGGTTTCAATAAATGCCCATTTCCCCACCTCCCCCCAAAAGTCTGAGTCTCCATCATGACCATCCCCCAGATGGTGCACATCTCACTCACTATGCATGTATATACCCGCCCCCCTCCCCCCTCCCACCTGCCCAATACCCTATTACTGTAGCACCTATGTGTCCACTTAGGTGCTACTCAGTTAATACCAGTTTGCTGGAGAATATATCTGGTGCTTGTTTTTCCATTCTTGGGATACTTCACTTAGTAGTATGGGTTCTAGCTCTAACCAGGAAAATATAAGGTGTGCTATATCACCATTGTTTCTTAGAGCTGAATAGTACTCCATGGTGTACATATACCACATTTTATTAATCCATTCTTTGATTGATGGGCACTTGGGCTGTTTCCACAGCCTTGCAATTATGAATTGTGCTGCTATAAACATTCGAGTGCAGGTGTCTTTTTTGTAGAGTGTCACTGGATCATTTGGGTAGATGCCCAGCAATGGGATTGCTGGATCAAATGGTAGATTCACTTGTATCGCTTTAAGGTATCTCCATATTGCTTTCCACAGAGGTTGAACTAGTTTGCAGTCCCACCAGCAGTGTAGGAGTGTTCCTCTCTCTCCGCAACCACGCCAGCATTTATTGTTTGGAGATTTTTTGATAAAGGCCATTCTCACTGGGGTTAAGTGATATCTCATTGTGGTTTTGATTTGCATTTCCCTGATGATTAGAGATGTTGAGCATTTCTTCATATGTTTGTTGGCCATTCTTCTGTCTTCTTTAGAAAAATTTCTGTTCAAGTCCTTTGCCCACTTTTTAATGGGGTTATTTGATTTTTTCTTCCTAATTTTCGTGAGTTCTAAGTATATTCTAGTTATCAGTCCCTTATCGGATGCATAGGATGCAAAAATTTTCTCCCATTCTGTAGGTTGTCTGTTTACTTTCATGACTATTTCTTTGGCTGTGCAGAAGCTTTGTAGTTTGATCATGTCCCATTTATTTATTTTTGTTGCTGCTGTGATTGCCTTTGGGGACTTCTTCATAAACTCTTTGCCCAGGCCGATGTCTAGGAGAGTGTTTCCAACTTTTTCCTCTAGAGTTCTAATAGTTTCATATCTTAGGTTTAAGTCTGTTATCCAGCATGAGTTGGTTTTTGTGAGAGGTGAAAGGTGTGGGTCCTGTTTTAGCCTTCTACAGGTGGCTATCCAGTTTTCCCAGCACCATTTATTGAAGAGGGATTCTTTTCCCCAGCGTATGTTTTTGTCTGCTTTGTCAAAGATGAGATGGCTATATGAGGATGGTTTTATATCAGGATTCTCACATCTGTTCCACTGGTCAATATTCCTGTTTTTGTGCCAATACCATATTGTTTTAATTACTACAGCTTTGTAGTATACTTTGATATCTGGCATATTAATGCCTCCCATTTTGTTTTTGTTGCCTAGAATTGCTCTTGATATTCGGGGTCTTCTTTGGTTCCATACGAAGCGTAACATTATTTTTTCTATATCTGTGAAGAATGCTGATGGGATTTTAATAGGTATTGCATTGAATCTGTAGATCAGTTTGGGTAGTATAGACATTTTGATGATATTGAGTCTGCCGATCCACGAGCATGGTATGGATTTCCATCTGTTTACATCCTCTGCTATTTCCTTCCTCAGTGTTTCATAGTTCTCCCTGTAGAGGTCTTTTACCTCTTTGGTTAAATATATTCCTAGGTACTTTAATTTCTTTGTTGCTATTGTGAAGGGAATTGAGTCTTTGATTTGGTTCTCAATTAGATTGTTGTTGGCGTATATGAATGCCTCTGATTTCTGTGTATTGATTTTGTATCCTGAGACTTTACTAAATTCATTGATCAGTTCCAGGAGTTTCTTGGTTGAATCCTTGGGGTTTTCTAGATACAATATCATATCATCAGCAAACAGTGAAAGTTTGATCTCTTCTGCCCCTATTTGGATACCTTTGATTCCATTTTCCTGTCTGATTGCTGTAGCCAAGACTTCCAGCACTATGTTGAACAGAAGTGGAGATAGTGGGCAGCCTTGTCTGGTTCCAGTTCTAAGTGGGAATGATTTCAATCTTTCCCCATTCAGTATGATGTTGGCTATGGGTCTGTCATATATGGCTTGTATCATTTTTAGGTATGTCCCTTCTATGCCTATTTTCTTAAGTGTTCGTATCATGAAAGGGTGTTGAATTTTGTCAAAAGCTTTTTCTGCATCTATTGAAAGGATCATGTGGTCTTTGTTTTTGCTTCTGTTTATGTGGTGAATTGCATTTATAGATTTACGTATGTTGAACCATCCCTGCATCCCTGGGATGAAGCCCACTTGGTCGTGGTGGATTATTTTTTTGATAAGTGTCTGGATTCGGTTAGCTAAGATTTTGTTGAAAATTTTTGCATCTATATTCATTAGGGATATTGGTCTGTAGTTTTCTTTTTTTGTTGCATCCTTTCCTGGTTTTGGTATCAGAGTAATATTCGCTTCATAAAAGGTGTCGGGGAGGTTTCCGTTCTTCTCGATGTTGTGGAATAGTTTCTGCAAGATAGGTACTAGTTCTTCTTTGTAAGTATGGTAAAATTCAGGTGTGAAGCCATCTGGACCGGGACTTTTCTTTTTAGGGAGATTTTTAATTGCTGTTTCTATTTCAGCTGTTGAGATTGGTCTGTTCAGGGAATCTATTTCTTCCTGGTTGAGCCTAGGGAGGCTGTGTGTTTCTAGAAATTTGTCCATTTCCTCCACATTTTCCAGTTTGTGTGCATAAAGATTTTTGTAGTATTCATAAATTGTATCTTGTATCTCTTTGGGATCAGTTGTGATATCTCCTTTTTTATTCCTGATGGAGCTTATTAGAGATTTCTCTTTTCTGCTTTTCGTTAGCTTAGCCAACGGCGTGTCAATCTTGTTTATTTTTTCAAAGAACCAACTTTTTGTTTTATTAATCTCCTGAATAGCTTTCCTGTTTTCAATTTCGTTTAGTTCTGATTTGATCTTGTTGATTTCACTTCTTCTGCTGGGTTTGGGGTTGGTCTGTTCTTCTTTTTCCAGCTCTTTGAGTTGTTTCATTAGATTGTCTATTTGTGATCTTCTTGCCTTTTGGTTATAGGCATTTATGGAGATAAACTTTCCTCTCAGAACTGCTTTAGCTGTGTCCCAGAGGAGTTGATAACTTGTCTCTCCATTGTCGTTTTCTTCATAGAAGTTTTTTATTTCCGTCTTGATTTCTTCATTTACGAAGTAATCATTTAGTAGGAGGTTGTTTAATTTCCACGTTTTTGTGTAGAAATGTGAGTTTCTGTTAGGGTTGATTTCTAGTTTTATTCCACTGTGATCTGAGAAGGTACATGGTATGATTTCAATTTTTTTAAATTTCTTGAGATTTTCTTTGTGTCCTAGGATATGGTCAATCTTAGAGAATGTCCCGTGAGCTGATGAGAAGAACGTATATTCAGTGGATTTTGGGTAGAATGTTCTGTAGATGTCTGTCAGACCCAATTGTTCTAGAGTTTTGTTTAAGTCCATTATTTCTTTATTAATTTTCTGTTTGGAGGATCTGTCTCGTGCCGTCAGTAGGGTGTTGAAGTCTCCGGCGATTATGGAGTTGCTATTAATCCATTTGCTTAGCTCCAGTAAGGTTTGCTTTATGAATCTGGGTGCACCTAAGTTGGGTGCATATATATTTAAAATTGTTATCTCTTCTTGTTGGACTGTGCCCTTCACCATTATATAATGACCCTCTTTGTCTTTTACTACTTTTGTTGGTTTAAAAACTAAATCGTCTGAAATTAGAACTGCTACACCAGCCTTCTTTTGGCTTCTATTTGCTTGGAATATTGATCTCCACCCTTTTATTTTTAGTCTATGTGCATCCTTGCAGGTTAAATGTGTTTCCTGAAGACAGCATATACTTGGCCTGTATTTTCTTATCCATTCAGCCAGCCTATGTCTCTTGAGTGGAGAGTTTAAGCCATTCACATTTATTGAGAGAACTGATAGGTAGGGTAGATTACTGATCATTCTGTTGGGTTGGATGTTGTTGCTATGATTTCTGTCTTGAGCCATTGTAATATCTGGCCTTTAATATCTTTGGGTTTTGGTTGTTTTTATATCCGTGGATTATTATTATGATATTCCGTGCATAACGCTGTTTTAAGTACTTCTTGTAGGGCTGGTCTTGTCTTGGTGAATTCTCTGAGCCTTTGCTTGTCTGAGAATGTTTTTATTTCTCCTTCATATATGAAGCTTAGTTTTGCAGGGAATAATATTCTAGGCTGGGCATTGTTTTGTTTCAAAAGAGTGAGAATGGGGCCCCAGTCTCTCCTTGCTTGTAAAGTCTCATTAGAGAAGTCTGATGTTATTCGAATTGGCTTTCCCTTGTATGTCACTTGCTTCTTTTGTCTTACAGCTCTTAGAAGGGCCTCTTTAGTTGATACTTTGGTCAGTCTGATGACTGCATGACGTGACGTCTTCCTGTTTGCATTGAATCTCCCAGGGGTCCTCTGGGCTTCTTGAACTTGTATATCGAGATTTTGAGCAAGGCCTGGGAAATTTTCCTCTATTATAACTTCAAAAAGCTTGTCCAGCCCTTGAGTGTTGTCTTCCTCCCCTTCGGCTAAACCTATGACCCTCACGTTAGGTTTTTTCACATAATCCCACAGCTCTTGTAGACTTTGCTCTTTTCTCTTGTTTCTCTGCTCTATTTCTGTGACTGATTTATTTAATTGGAGGGTGTTATCTTCAAGCTCTGAGATTCTTTCTTCTCTTTCATCTACCCTGTTCTTGAGACTTTCCACTGTATTTTGTAGTTCCTTGAATTGATTCTTCATTTCCAGGAGTTCGGTTACACTTTTCTTCAATGTGTCTATTTCTTTTCTCATATCCTGGAGACTTTTTGTGGTTTCTTGGTGTTGGTTGTTGAGTTGTTGTTGCAGCTGGGTGAGTGTTCTTATGTTCCACATACGAAATTCCTCTTCTGTCATATTGGTTGCCTGATTTTGGTCGGTGTCCGTTTCTAGGGGGCTGGTGCTCTTCTTTGGGGGTGTGTTTTCCGTTTGGTTCTTCATATTTCCTGAGTTTTTTCGCTGATTTCTTCCCATGTCGATCAGTTGTTGTTTCTTTCCTTAGGTTATTGTTTGGGTATTCACACACCTTGTTTAGTTTCTGAGGCGTTAGGTGGTGCCTGTGGGTGAAATTGGACCACTCCCTGTATATTGAGTCAGTGGGTGCCGTGGAAAGGCTGTGCAAGATGCCGTCCCTGTCAGTAGGTGGCGTTTGCTTGGAGGAACAGGCTATGGTGTTGATTTTGAGTCCTGTTATCAGCTCTCGTTCTGGGCGGAGCTGGGTTGGGTAAGCCTGCCCTCAGGCTGTTAGCAGGGGTCAAAGTTCTGTTCTCTGCTGTCAGGGCGGGGCTGGAATGGTCCCGCTCAGCCAGAAAGTCTGGGTGTGGGGGTGGGGCTGTCTGAGACCCACAGTCTGCAGCAGGCCTCGCTTCTTTCCACCCTCCCCAACTCCGCAGCTACTCCTGGGCCTCTGCCAGCAGGCCAGACCACAAGCCACCAGGCCTCCCCGGACTGTGATGCCGGCGGGGAGGTTCCCTGCACAGGAACGCCACCTGGGTTGGGGGGACGGCCTCCTCCTGGGAGGAGGGTTGCCCTCTAGGACGCCGATCCGCCCCTGGAGGCACGCAGACCTCAGTAGGCTGTTCACGTATAACCCTTCTGTGCCCCAGGCAATGCTAGCCCTCGGTGCAGGGGATCTGGTCTGCAGGTCCGACCTCTGGGTCCCAGAGTTCAAACTGTATTCCCACCAGGGAGAGGATTTCCGGTCCTAATTCACCCACAGGGAGCCCAAGCTGGGTCTATGTCTCTCAGCCTCTGAGTCGGCACCGTTTTTCTGGGAACACGGTGCCAGCAGCACCTGGGAGGGCGGGCGGGGTCCCAAACGGGAAGGTCCCGTTCCCTGGAGGTGCCTCCGGCTGGTGGCTGTATTGTCTCTCTGGGCAGCCGCGGGTAGGGTCGGTGGAGGCGGGGGGAGGAGGCAATATGGCGCCTGCCGCGCGGCTCTCCGTGCATACGGAGGTGCCCGGAGGAAGTTGGGAACCTGGTGCCACGTCTGCTACAGGCTCACCGTTGGCAGGCGGCGGCAGTCTCTGGGCTGGTGTCCGCAGGTCTCTCCACCCGCTGGGGAGCCCACCAGCAGTCCCGAATGCAGGGGAGGGGAAACAGCGAATCCACCTACCCTTGCCGCTGGTCTCCGGGCTGCTCCGGTGGTCTCAGCCTCCAGTTCTCCTCCGCAGCCTCCTCCCGTGGAGTCTCCCGGGGTCTCAGGTACCCCTCCTTCCGGCCCTTGTCCGCTGTATGCTCGTCTTCTTGCTTCTTTCCTCTAGTTTCTGCTAGAATCGGTCTTTTCTGCAGAGACCCTCTGTCTGGCTGTGTTATTCGTCCGCCATCTTGCCTTAAATGTGATATTGAGAGAGTTTTGTGATACACTGTGCAATGTAATCCCTTCCATGAACTCTGTAGTAAAAACATGTGAGGAGTCCCAACATAAAAACCCGAGTGAGGTGTGTGTAAGGAGTGTGAATACTAAAGCATGCCCGGGTTACATACATTATCTGTTTAATTTCTCTCTTTGTAAGATTCATTACTCAAGACCCAATGTCAGCAAACTACAGCCCATGGGCCAAATCTGATCAGCCTGATTTGCTGCAAAACAGCCACACCTACTTGGTTCATGTATTGGTTTTGGCTTATTTTGTGCTGCAATGACAGAGATGAGTAGTTGCGACAAAATTCACATGGCCGACAAAGCCCGCAATATTTACTATCTGGTCCTTTACAGAAAGTTTGCAGACCTAGGCTCCCAACCTCTGTGTAAGAAATATAGAAGGATCAGTGGAAGGAAAAATATTTTATCAGGCAGGCTAGTGGTGTGGGGGAAATCTAATGTCTGAAAATGTTGCATCAACAAAGTCTTTAATATGCTCCTGTAAAATATGATAGATCAGGTGAACAACTGGGCAAGAAATTGATCCACCTTTCTTCAAATGACATTTAAGGGCTTATTTATTAAAGTTTTAAGATAGCTAAACTAGATAATTATACACTTCTACATAACCATCCATCTTCCTTGTTGCCCATTTGCTCCTGAAAAATAAAACCATCTCCTTGCTGATTTGTCATTGATGAAACCCTTTTCAGTACGTTTCATCTAAGTAGAGGTTAAAATGTTATAAGTTGCCCTATTCTGGTTGAGATCAGAGAATTTTCATCTCATAATTAATATAGACTTCAATTTGCTAGTCATCTAGCAGTCACCATTGCAATTATAGTTGCCATGTTTTATTTATTGGGCTTGAAAAAAAGAACAAATTGGACATTATGGAGTTGTCCTGAACTACTTTAATAAACTTTTAAGTGGTATTCAGAGGGTTCCTAGCACACCTTTGATCTAAGGCTGTGGTCCCAAACTCCTGGGGCCATGCACTAGGTCCATGTTAGAAGCCAGGCCATACAGCAGGAGGCGAGCAAGCGAGCCAGTGGATCTTCATCTGTATTTACAGCCACTCCCCATTGCTTGTATCACTGCCTAAGCTCCGCCTCCTGTCAGATCAGCAGTGGCACTAGATTTTCATAGAACCATGAACCCTATTGTAAACCACACATGTGAGTGATCTAGGTTGCCCACTCCTTCTGAGAAGCTAATGCCTAATGATCTGAGGTGGAGCTGAGTCGGTGATGCTAGCGCCGGGGAGTGGCTGCAAATACAAATTATTGTTAGCAGAGAGGTTTGACAGCACAATAAATGTAGAGCCCTTGAATCATCCCCAAAGCAGCCATGGAAAAATTGTCTTCCACGAAACCAGTTCCTGGTGCCAAAAATGTTGGGGACTGATGATCTAAGGTATTACAGATTAAAAATACACAATAAATTTATGATTTATTTTTTGTAATTTGTACAAAAATTTAGTACAATATGTTTTTGTAATTACATGCATTTATAAGTACCATTTTTGGTGCATTATTCCTCCTCATCTCAGAATTATCTTTTCTTGTGGGAGTTCTTGCGCTTGGAGAAAGGGAAGAATCATTTAAGAATCTCAAAATAATCTTTTGGTGCAATGAATAGTTTGTCAGACAAAGCTAATCATCAGGATAATCTGAGAACTATTAAAAGTTCATATTTCTTCCCAACACCCATAATATGCTGAAATAAAATTTAAAAAACAAACAAAAACAAGATTCAGATTTCTAAATCCACTTGAACCAACAAAATTAAAATCTCTGGAGAGTTGGGTCCAAGTCATTTTTATTATTAATAAAAACCCCAGAGGACCCTTTTCAGCTAGTTTAACATAAGTCTGGGAACTGCTTTGGAAAGCACCTGGTTCAAGCAACACTAAATGATACTTTCTTGTTGCAAAGGACTGACTTTGTGCTATTGAAAAAAAAGCATTAATAGTTCATGGAAAAGACAAAGCTCAGAAAGTAAGTTAAAAATGAATACTGAGGCCAGTCACAGTGGCTTATATCTCCCAGCACTTGGGGACGCTGAGGTGGGAGAATTGCTAGAGCCTAGGAATTCAAGACCAGCCTCAGCAACATAGCAAGACCCCATCTCTACTAAAAATAGAAAAATTAACCAGGCACAGTGGTGCACACCTGTAGTCCCAGCTACTCAGAGACAGAAGCAGGAGGATCCCTTGAGCCCAGGAGTTTGAGGTTGCAGTGAGCTATGATGACGCCCCTGTACTCTAGCCTAGGAAACAGAATAAAACTTTGTCTCAAAAAAAAGAATACATGAGACCTCTATGGATGAACATATAGAATTACATTAAAGTACATCCTAGATCAAAATAAAATAAGAGCTATTTCATGGTCTTGGTCAGTATGACTTACTTTGCAAAGTAAGTCAATTCTCCCTAAATGTAATTCCAGTTATTATTCTAAAATTCATGTTTTAAAATGCTATGAATAGCTAAGTCAACTGTGCACATGAAGAGAAAATGCGAAGGGTGGCTGGCCTTACCAAATATTAAGAAATACGATAAAATTGTGATAATTAAAAGTAGTGCAGTACTGGTACAAGAACAGACAAATAGCCTTATGGAAAAGAATGGAGAATTTAGAGAGAGAAATGTATCTGTACAACCCAAATCCACGCGAAAAAAAAACAGCCTATAGAGTAGATGGTTTTGGTTCACACTATAAGCTGACAATAAAACTAGATCCCTACCTCCTAACACCACATGCAAGGTAGACATTAGGTGCATTAAAGTTCTAGCGGCGAAAAGTAGAAGTACAGATTTAACATCAGAGAATATCTTTAGGATGTAAGGGTGGGGAATAACTTCTAAAACAAATCCCCAAAGCACAATCTATCAGGACAAAATTAATAATTTAGTTCTATCGAAATGAAGGGTAACAGTTCAAGGAAGAAAATCATGGAGAAAAGATAGTTGTAATATCTAAAATTATCAAGGAACTATTATGTAGCACATGTTTTTTAAAAATAAGAAGAAAAAGAAAAAGCTCTTACAAATCAACAGGAAAATTTCATGAACCCCAATAGAAAAATGGGCAAAAGATATGAACATGGCCAGAGGCAGTGGCTCATATATATAATTCTACCACTTTGGGAGGCTGAAGCAGGAGGATCACTTGAGACCAGAAGTTTGAGACCAGCCTAAGAACATAGCAAGACTCCGTCTCTACAAAAAAAAAAAAAAAAAAAAAAAAAAAATTTAAATTAGTCGGGCATGGTGGTATGCACCTGTAATCCTGCTCCTCAGGAGGCTGAGCCCAGGAATTTGAGGTTACAGTGAGCTATGATCATGCCACTGCACTCCAGCCTGGGTGACAGAGACCTCCATCTCTAAAAAAAAAATAGGAATAATTATTAGAAAAGAAAACACAAAGTCTGATAAACACATAAAAAGAAGCTCACACTAATAGGTAAGAAAAGCAAATTGTAACTATAAGATGTCACTTTACATCATGAGATTAGTAAAAATTAGAAACCAGGATAATGACAAGTGTTGGCAATGTGTGGTTACAGGAATTCCCATGCAGAGATCATACCGCTTATAAGCAAATTATGTTCAGTCATAACCTATGACCCAGCATGCTAGCTCCTGGGAATGTTCCAGAGTAATTTCCACACAGGTCAATAAGGGTGCATGCATGAAAATGTTCATGACAGTATTGCCTGTGGTGATGGGAAATTGGAAACAGTCTAGCTGTCCAACACCAGGACATACAGAAGTTCAACATGGAATATTATGCAGCAGTTAGAATCAACAGGCTGATATATACAAAGCCACATGGAAACATTAGAAACACTGTATTGAACATAAAAGGAAAATGAGAATGAAATCTGTAACACAATTCTATACATGTAAATTTGAATTCCATGTTTAAAAACAATAGTACCCAGTTCATAAGAACATATACAAATAAAAGGATACACACCAATCATTTCAAAATATTTACCATGGGTATGTAGGGGGAATGGGGATAATTAGGAGGGACAGAAGGGAAGAGAAGGATCTTGCTCTGCCAATGATAATAATATGCTACAAAATATGAAATAGGACTAAATTCTCTGAGTCTGAAGGCCAAAGAAGGAGACCCCCCCCCAAAAAAATCAAGATCCTAAGTATTTGAGATCCTTTGCATCTGAATTGCTGCTAAGCCCAAGCAATTGCACATACAGGCAAATGTTAGTGGTAGCAGGTACACATGGTGTGTGAGACCACCCGGCTCTGTAAGTCCCTTCCACCTTGACCACTGAATTCACTGAGAAGGTCCAGGCAACTGTCACAAATTCTTTGGCCAGCAGCCTTAGAGCTGGATCCTTATCTTTCATCCTTCTGTTTGTCTGTGAATAAATATATACATTATTCTTGTTCTTTTAATTCTGTAACCTCTTCAGAGCAGTTAAAAATTATGTTAAAAACTCATTAACTTTGACGAGATATTGATGATGCCAGCGGTTAATTACGAGCCAGCTGGTGTTATGGCAAGAATTAAAAAGTTAAACATTGGAAGTTTGTTTAAAAAAAAAAAGAGCCACACTGCATTCACTTGGGGGATTGTTGAAACAGCATCATGCGTTGATGACCTTACAACACAGGTCGACAAGAGGTCTGTGGACCAACAGATGCAATTGCATCCCTTTTTACTCCGGTACAGTATCGGCGTCTTTCAGATTCTCCCTCGCTGAGAAAATAAAAAGTAAGGACTGTAAATTCCCGTGCTTCGTGGTGTTAATTGATTGCAAGCTGGGGTCAGAAAGACATTTCTCCCCAAGGAGTACTCCTGCACAATTTAGAGGCACTGTGGGTTTTCTAACATGCCTAAAGAGCATTAAGCAGTGGTCATTGTCAAGTACCAAATAGCAAAATTTAGTATGCTTTCGGTGTGTGCTCACGAGGGAAGCCTGAAAGTGCTGGGAGCTCCCCACCTCCTCAAGAGCAAGGGTTTTCTGTGAGCCCATCACCCAATGAGGTCTTTCCTTTTTGTAGCCAGTAGAGGTACAGTTTTTAAAAAAAGAAAACAGACTGTAAGCCACAATCATGTTGTTTTTTTTTTTTTAAAGAAAAGCAAGCCAAAAAAAACAAAACAAAACAAAACAAAAAACAGTTTACCTTTTCCAAAAGACTTTTCAACGTATAAATAAAAAGAGTATATAAAATGGGCAATATAGAACAAGGATTTAGGGTACTGATTCTGGGGTTCTTCAGACCTCACTTAAGTAGGAGAGGGGCCTCAGTCTCATCTGTAATATGGGCATCATCTTTGCACCTGCCTCATCAGCCTTGTAATGATTAAGTGAGATAATACACATAGAATACCTAGTACCATCTGGGGAGTGTAGGAAACACATAAGAAATGTTCACTCTTTATTTCCTAGGTGGGCAGTAGAGTGCGGAGCCTGGAATCAAACTGCAGAGGTTCACTTCCTGGCTTTGCCACCTGTTTCCAATGACACTGAGCAAGGTAGGGGGCCTCGTCAAGCTTCAGTCTCCTTATCAATAAAATGGGAGTAATAATAACACATACTTCATAGTATCGTATTAGCATTAAATAAAATAATCCACGTAAAGCATTAGAATGTTTTGCATCTTGAGATCCCTCCCTCAGATGAGCTATTACTTACTGCTATTATTGTTGCTATTAATATTACTATTACTATCAGTACTGCTACTATATGAATAAATCCTTTATTGCCACTAATGGCAGCCAGCAGGAATCAAAGCACTTTGTTTAACTTTGTAATGCACATAGAAAGATGCAGGTGGAAATATGAAATCACCTTCTCTGAAGCTCTGAAAGAGGCCAGAGCTGAAAGTGCACACTTACTTTTAGCACCTTTGATTCCTGCTCCCCATCTCAGCTCTGTTTAAGCAGCGGCAGCTCCAGCCTTCTCCCACCCAAGCCTCACCTTGTTGGGGTGCTGGGAACCCCTTGAGCTACACTGAATGACCTTCCCACTAAATATCCCCGCTTCCCTTCCCCCTCACCCACCCCACTTTTGTCTTGCTTTTCCCCTGGCCACGCATGACAGGTAAGCAGCTCTCTAGCTGAGCACCTAATGGTGGATTGAGCTATTATCATATCTTACCCATCAGTGAATAATCATTATTGTTTACTCACTTCCCTTTTTATGAGGAGCACAGTTACCAAGATGGTTTTCTTTTCTTGTTTCCCATGAGGCTCTTTATTTTATAGACCTGCTCTCAACTTAGCAGAGCTTTATTCTGTTCCAGAAAACTACTCATCATTTACCGATGTTCAACATGAAAAAGGTTTTCTTTTCTCCTGTAAATCAAAATGTTCAGCCCAAGCCTTACTGATCTTGACCTTCCTCATGTCTGTGAAAACAAACCTTCCAAACTCATCTCAGAACATTTGCTTTTTTCTCTACCTATTCCATATGGCTTCTCTCTCCTAATGTTATTTCATTTTGAGAAACTAAGGGGAGGCGGGTTTGTGTGGGAAATGCCATGAAAAATGAAGCTTTAGTATATTGTAAATGCTAATTGGTTTGGAACATTGGGGCAAACACTCAACCAAAAAAATTCTGCGTTTCCTTAGAGGTCACGGAAATTACTTTATCTTATTCCCCCATTGATGGCCTTTTAAGCCCGAATAATTAAATACGTTGAACACAAACAATCTGTACCTAAGCTCAGAAATAAAAACAACTCATCATCCTAAATTCTCCCCAATTTTATTCTCACAACTAATTTTTGTGTTTTCTGATTTTTAAATGCTAAACATATATTACTTTTATAATTTTTAAAAAAGTTTTTTAAAAACTCTTCATTGGTATCATTGAAAGTACACAAACAATTTCACCAAACCAATGCTTTTCTCTTCCCTTCTTTTCTAGATCTGTTGGAGAGTGACTGCTATTAGCAGTGAAGGCTGACTGTGTGTGTCATGGCTGCATTTCAGAAAGCTTACAATATAATCTTTCTGCCAAGAATCCGATCTCACATTTTTAGCTTACTGTTTGGGGGTCTCATGTTTTCGCACTTCAACTCTTGACTCATTGTATGTGTGTACGCACACTTTGTTCCAGACTGTCTGTCAGAAGAACACTTCTTCCTAAATGAAGAAAAGTGTTTGTGGTGAATGCCAAGATTATATGAGGAATCATAGCGCAGGGTTGCTATTTCTTTGTTCCTGCGGGTTAATTGCTTTAAAGACAAAAATCAAGGGCAAGTGTGCCACCAGGAAAACCTTTTGTAGGACACACACCACTTGGACCCTTTGAAAGATCACAAACTGCATTTTGCCAACTTTTGATCAAGGTGACAAATCTTGGCTCAGAAAAGAAATTTAGCTATGTGTCAGCCCCATCAATAAGCTCTAAGGAAAAGTAATTCATTTTTAATGGAAATTGTGTTTACAAAATAGACTAGGTATATAACCAAACTCTAAGAGGAGATAACTCACCCTGGAAAATAGGCTGCATATCTAATAGAGTAAAATAAAAGTGAAGCTGAACACATTGTACTTACGGAAATGAAGTACATGCAACATTTTATAGTTACTACAACAGTAATTGTACATCATGCAGAAGCTTTCATGTTCGGCCTTGATTTAGATTCAAGAAGCAGAAGAAAAAAGTTGGGAAAGATGGAAAAGGAATGAAGCCATTATAATAAGTAAAATTTTATGCTTATTTTTCAAAAATCTTTAGACTAATACAAGTCCCTTTTAGTCCCTAGAATTTATTGGGTCTTTCCCAGTTCATAACCTCCACTGGCCTAGGTCCTTTTGCTCCTAAATAAATGTTATTATTCCCATTACAGATATTATTGAGGCATTTTCTAATTTATTTTGTTTCTATTTCTTAATTTGCATTTCACTATGATCCTATAGGCAAGCAGGGCAGATCCAACCAGCAAATGAAAAACCCAAGGCACCACGAGGCTCTGCTCCCTGCCAAAAAGGATTGAAATGATCCTTCCAATGACTCTGGGTACTTACTACCCCCCATTGCCAGGAGAAGGAACAGATTAGTGATGCCACTGTTTGGCTAAATGAATGTAAACTCCCCCTAAAAGTGTTTGGTTTTTACCACAAACTCAGAAACAAAGGGAATAAACAGAGTGCTTGGAAAATACAGAAACAGAAGTCAAAGCTTATGAATCTACTATAATTTGAGAGGCTGGAACAGCAAAAAGACACACACAGGATAACCAGGGGCTATAATTGAGATCAACAAATATGTTTGAAAATATTCCAAAGACTTAAACAACAACAAAAAAACCCAGAAAGAAATAGAAACCAAAATCGGACAAGGTAGGTGTTTGAGGAAAGTAGATACTTACATGAAAACACATTTGTGGGTTTATGTCCCGCTGGGGTCATTTATACCCCAGCTCCTAGCTCCTGGCATATAATTGATGCTCAATAATTTTTGATGAAGGATTAAATGCATGAAGATCTTTTCCCTCAATAAGTTTAGGTCTAGCAAAGAAACAAACATGAAAATAAATAATTGTTGCAGCACAACATAATCTTGATAACAATAGCTCTCAATTTTTGAGCATTTATTAGGCTAAGGTCCTTGTGTGCATTAATTCATTAAATATTCACAATGATGCTATGAGGTAGGGTGTATTAACAGTTTCACTCTATGGATAAGTAAACTGAGGCACAGAGTCACACAGATGGTGAGCTGCAAAATTGGAATGAGAATTTAACATTGGTAACAAATAATACCACTTGGTGTAACAACATTCTGTGCTGTGGTGGGAGAACATTCTATGTTAAATCATGTCCACTGGTAGATTGCAAAAAAAAAAAAAAGCCATAATTATTCATTCTCTCATCTCCATAGTCTTTGCAATTGACTTTGCATTTCTTCCCAGCAAGAGGTAGAATCTGTTTCCCCACCCCATGAATCTGGGCTGGCCTTGTGACTTGCTTTGGCCAATGAAATGTGGTGAGAGTGACAGATGTTTCCCTTCTAAGCCTAGGACTCAAGGGACCTTGCTGCTGTTCATTTTCTTGGGACCCTGCCACTGCCATGTGGGCAAACCTGGGATAGCCTGCTGGATCATCATCCCATGGAACACAACTAAATCAGCTGATTAATCCCAGCTGAGGCCGAGAGACGGGAGAAAGTCTCTCCAAGATCAGCAAAGGCTGCTAGCTGACCAGCAGCTGATGGCAAATGCATGAAGGAGTGCAGCTGAGATTAGAACTACCCAGCTGAGCTCAGCTTAAACTGCCAACCCGTGGAAGCTCGAACTAGTTATTGTGTTAAGCCACTGTTTTAAGGCGGTCTATCACATGCGATAACTAAATGATACCTCCACCATATCAAAAATCTGCTAGGATCATGCTTAATTTTTGTAAAGATACATAAATGATCTGAGAGAGGGAATGCACCTTAGAATCGCCAAGGGATAAAAATATTTTTGGAAGACTAACGTGACAAACTGTTGAAGTCTTATGGCAAGACTGTCTCAAAGATATAACCAAGATAAATTAAGACAAGGACCTTCACAGTCCCTGTGTTGTTATGTGGTAGACTATTTCTAAATGGTCTCCAGGGATCCCCAACTTCCCTTCAGGGTCTCCTACAAAACTGCAATGAAGGCGTTAGCTGGGTCTATTGCCTCATTTGAAGGCTCAACTAGGGAAGGACTAGTTTCCAAGCTCAACATGCCTGTTGGTGGGATCCAGTTCCTCAAGGGCTATTGGACTGAGGACCATAGTTCCTCATTGGCCACTGTCTGGAGGCTGCCCTCAGGTCCCTGCCACTTGGACCCCTCTGTAGGGCAGCCCACAACATGGCTTCTTCAGAGCAAGCACGTGGAGAGAGTCAGAGAGAGAAAGAATGCAAGCAAGGTGAAACTCACAGTCTTTTATAACCTAATCTTGAAATTGATATTTCATCACTTTCCCCATGTTCTATTCATTAGAGACAAGTCACTAGATCCAGCCCAAGCACGGGAGGGGGGGGGGAAATTACACAAAGGCTTATAAATACCAGGATTTGGAGATCACAGGGAACCACTTTAGAAACAGCCTACCTACCATATAACTAAATTCTAAGAAATCATGAAGATGTGAATTTTGCAAATAGGGACTTATCCATCAAATCTCAAAGTAGGCTAGGCCTCAGGAACCAACTCTTAAAAGATGAAGGAGGCAATTTTTAAATATAAATCATACAGTGGATCTTATTGTCCTGAAAGTATAACAAAGGGTGAAACTATAAATAAGTTTTAAAAGGCTTGGAAAAATTCTCAGATGCTGGTTCTATAATGGAATATTAAGGGGGTGTAAGAAATGTATGCAGCCACTCCCTAATGTTTTCAGAGTAACATCAAGAAAGACAACCTTAGCTCCCTACAAAACGTCCCTCAGAGGCAGGCAAGATGGACCATTGGCCTAATCCGTTGTGACATTTCTTATATACTTATGCATAACACTATGTGGGAATGCAATAAAAATTTAAACAAGGTACTAGAGTTCAAGAAAATAGGAGGATGCAGCTTTTGAAAAATGGAGACACGACATTCCTACATGGCCTCTAAGATATTTGATGTGCCCGTGCTCTTTTATATTACTTCCATCCACAGAAGCTCATCTAAATCCTAGATTCAAAAAACATATCTTAGTTCCTCACAGAATTAGGGAGAAGAAAACAGGGTTTTATAGAGTATTACTGTTAGAGAGGGGGAAAATATCTGACTCCATATGACAGGGCTCTCTTTTATACCTACATTATGTTCAAGTGTTTAAAACAGCAAAGCCATCTATTTTGCCCTCAGGCAGTGTCTAAGTAGATATTTTAGGCATACACTTGGGACTTGGGGGGATTTGTTTTTCTCAAGTTTGTAAAGAGAAGAATGAGGATGGGTATATTGTAGGCTTATGTTTTACAATACACATAGTAGGGCAAACAAATGTTCATTGCGAATGCAGTAGCACTTAATTAGAAGATAAACAACCCTCAGTGAAAAGAATGAATTTAGAAGTTTCTACATAAGCAGAGTCATACATTTTGACATTGTAAGAGCAGTAGTTTCTGTCAATCAACCTGAATTCTCTTTAAGCCTTAAACATATAAGTCACACTGAGAGGGTTATGCATTTCACAAGTGGATTTATATATAAATACTTTTGCTGGCTCCAGTTCAACACAACAAAAGAAGTCAAACATTAGTCTGTATTTGTATTTCTTTGCTGAAGTGTTTTGACATAAACTGCACACAATCCTAGCTGAAAAGCAGCAGGCAGTTTGGAACTAACTGCTCCTCATACTTGCATTCTTTGTGATATGATTTTTTTTTTCTTTTTGCTACTTGGAAAATTAGAAAGCTTATGAGTGAAAAGTTTACTCAAACTCAAGAGAAGAAATTTTAAAAGGAGCACAGGGTTTTTGAAAACTTCTAGCTTCACATATAAGTCACTTTCTACATCTCAGAATTCCTATATGTATCAAGTTCCCAAATTCCAACTGCACAATTTATAGTCAGCATTTATGGCATTCGAAGACAGAAAGTAATACATATTATATATAGAAGTCATTCAGAACACCCTTTTTACCAATTCAGTTCTTCCAATGCAGAGAGAAGACATTCTTAGTTAAAGCCGTTAAATATCCAGGTTACATTGCAAATAATGTTGGAGACACCTATGAAAAGGAATATTCTTGGAAACTTTCATACTTACACATGTCTGCATAGAGCTAGAAAAAAATCTCTGGAGATGACCTGTATTAGTCAGTTACTGCTATGATAATGCTGAATAATAAACCACCCTAAAACTCATTGACTTGAAGCAACAATCATTTATTCTCATACTAAGCAGCAGCAGGTTGGCTGCTACTTGGCTCAGCTACTTGGCTGAGCGAGGTTGGGCTCCAAGCTCCAGGCTGCAGGCTAGGTTCAGACCTTCTCCACTTTTCTCCTGTGCCCCTTGAATCAGCACTTGCCAGAGGCATGTGGTTAGCTCCACATTTCTCAATTTGGGACCCAGGCTGAAACATCAGTGCGTTGTATGAGGCATGTCCCTAGGGATGACCAAAACTCAAAAAAGCAAACCTAACCATGCAAGCAAATGCAAAGTCTCTGTTTATATCATGTGCATTAACAATCCCTTTGGCTAAAACATGATCAAGGCTGTAGTCCAGGAGTGGACAGTTAGACTTTGCCACAATGAAGCCATGGAATACATTAGTTTTCTAGACTACCATTGCAGGTAGTCATTGACAACCTTAAATAGTCAATGGAAGAGTTCTGCTTTCTTCCAAATTGAGACTAACTGTATTGTTGTATTTAACAACTAAGAACTCAGAGGGCACATTTGGAAAAAAAACAAAAACAAAAAACTTTATACTTAATTTAATGGAAATCTGTATACAAAGGGCAATTCTACAGTTTAAACATATCGATGAGTATGAGTTTCATAACAAATATAAATACATGAATATACAAATATATAGATATAGATTAAACTTAGAATTACATTTAGATATATAACTCTTTTAGTATTTTTTTCTTTTCTAAATAATTTAGCTGGAAATCAACAGGTTCATAACCTCATTAAGTTCTTAAAAATAGAATATTACTTTGAAGAGGGTACATTTTAAATAAAACAAGATGAAAATAATAGGCCAAAAATTAAATGCTAAAATTCAAAATGCATTTTGCCAATACAAATACTAAAGTTGATATTTTAGTTTCCCTTACACAGGGCAACAGCTTCGACTTCTGTCAATGGAGGCTTTATAAAACAACCCTAAATCTAAATGGCCCATAACTTGTATACTCTTCCTTTAGAGTCCTAGTTTGTCTAAACTCTCATGACCTGATTTGCTAGAAATTTTCTTAGTCTAAATTGTACTCATTTCTAAAGGAGATGGATGGATGAGGTTGGTACAGTAGCTTCTGTTGCTTGCTTTTCTTGGAGTAAGTTGTAAAAAATACCTATCTATCATGCAATCTGCTCTCTGATGGAGCATTAAAAAGTAGTAACAGAAATACCCATTTTCAGTCCCTCTGTATAAACCCTCTCACAGTTGGTTTGGGGTACAATCACCTGTTCCTTCAATAGAAATATAGCATGGGGATTTCATCTCTTACAGACTAGATCCACACAATTTTATTTGCATACATTTTCCCTTTTTGTTTGTAATTTGACTTCAAGTTCCTTCAGGTCAAGGATTGTTCTCTCTCCATCCTTGAAAACACTTTGCATCACACCTTGCATTTAGGAAGCGTTTGATGAATTTGCCCAAATGAATTGAATCATTGGATTCCTTTTATAAATCCATTGGCTTAAAGAAGTATTTACTAGTCTCTTGGGGAAGACGATGATTGTTCTTGACAGCAGTAGGTAAATTATGAAAAATGAGGTAAATCACCAGAATGAAAGACCAAACTATGAGTCAAATATACTTGGGATCCAACCAAAATGCCCATATTGGTTTCATGAGAAACCATTGGAGCTGGATTTTATCTCCTGTCTTGAAAGAGAATCTTTTTATCTCCACAAACATGCTTTGGTTGGAACATGAAGAGAGTGAGTTCCCTGAGAATACACTGAATTCAGTAAAATTGTGCTGGTTGCAAATAATTTTATCCATGTAATAAATGAGAAGTTGTGAAAGCTAGGAAACTTAAAAGATACCAGAGAAGCTGTCTAGAATACAAGCCTATAGATTTATGTATAAAGTTGGCTAACTTGTTTAAATAATGATACAGTCAAATACCCAAATAATTTCTCCATCAGCTAAAATCATTAAGACCTTGGTTCTACAATCTCAAAACAGTTTAATAAAATTCCTAGGGGAGCTGAGACTGTGATGTGATTTTTATGTAGCAATAATCTAATTAAACAGTATTCCTGGGTTATTTTCAGAAGTTCAAAAATAATTGTTAGACAACAAACTCACATGGTCAAAGATACTTATCACCATATACTAATTTTGTTAAAATACACACAGATAAGCCCTAAAAAAAAATCATATAACAAAGGCTATTATCCTAATTCTTAACAGAAGATGATTACGATTTAAACTAATTTTAAGCTCTTACTATCAATATAAATTCCTCAACCATCAAGCACTCAGAATGCCACCATCCATATAAAGTCATCCAATTAAAAAGTTTTTCTTTGTCCATGCCCATGCCTACCAATGCCCATTTACTAATTAAATAAGCATTTGCCCTTAACCAAATGATTGCCTCTGGTTTCTTGAAATTACAGGCAAAGGAGAAAATTTTTTAAACTTCTTGTTATGGAAAATTTTAAACATACATAAAGTAAACATAAGTCATTAGTATAGGATAAGGAATGTCTAACAAGGAGACCCATTGATTTCAAAGTCTTCCTTGATAGATCTGCAAGTCAATCCATAACTCAGCATTGTATTCTCTATGGCCCTGCACCTATTCTTCCTCAGAATTCTAAAGGGGAGAAGAATAAACAATGTATCCCCTCCTCCAAACTCCAGTCTTGGATATACCATTCTGTCCATACCATTCCTCATCATCCTCAACTCAACTCAATCTCTATGAACCCCATGAGGAATCTGATAAAATGGGAAAGAACTGATTTATTCATTTATTCACCAGCTATTTATGGTGACGTACCAGGAACTGCAGTAGGTGGTGGGGATTCTACACAAAAGTTGGACATGATTTCCATCTCGTATGGAGCTAATAGGCTAATGATGATAACAAAAGATAGACAATCATTATACAAAATTGTTTGGTAACTGCTATAATATGAACCTGCAGCTACTATTAGAGTAGAGAGGAGGTTCTATCCAGACAAGTGAAGGGGCTGGGAGGTCATGGAGGATTGTTTGCAAAAAGTGATATCTAATCAAAGACCTAAGGAATGATTAGCAGTTAACCAGATGAACCTATAAGAAGAAAGTATTCAAGGCAGAGAGCATAGCATATACAAAGGCCCAGATGTGTGAAAGCTTGGTACATTTGGGAAAAAAATCAAAAAATTTAGTATGGCTAAAGCATAGACTTGGCCTGGGGAAGAGAGTGTTGGGGAGAGAATAAAGGAATAAACGAGGCTGAGAAGATGATCAGGGGCTAGTTTTTTGCAGCACCTTGTATTTCACATGAAGGGAGTTTGCATTTTGTCTTGAAGGCATTGGGGATCATTGATGAAGACTATGACATGACCAGAGTTTATTTTAGAGTGATCGTTCTCACCACATGTGAAGAATAGACTGGGCACGAAAGTGGAGGGGACAAGGAGAGAAGAGGGGAGACTTGTTAGATCTGTAGCAGTAGCACAGGTGAGAGATGATGGTAGATTTTTCTAGGGTGACAGGAGTAGAGATGGAAAGAGGTAGAAGGATTCAAGGAGCACTATGTAGGAGGAAGACAACGGGATTTGGATTTATTAACTGGTTGGTTCTGGAAGGAGAAAGAGAAATTATTATGATGCTCAGGTTCCTGCTTGGCCACAGGGTAGATGATGGTGTCATTTGCTAAGATGAAGAGCCCATGCTGAGTCTAAAGTCACTGGCATATGTCCAGTAGCTATGCTGGGCCTTACATAACCAAACCTATACTGGATAAATACAGATCATAAGAATTATCATGGAAGTTTGATGATAATTTGCCCTATTTTTTTTAATCAATATTTATTTATTTTTGAGACAGGGTCTTGCTCTGTTGCCCAGGCCAGAGTATGTCATCATAGCTCACTGCAACCTCAAACTCCTGGGCTTAAGCAATCCTCCTGGCTCAGCCTCCTGAGTAGCTGGGACTACAGGTTCATGCCCCTGTGCCTGACTAAGTTTTCTACTTTTTATAGAGATGGGGTCTCACTTTTGCTCAGGATGGTCTCAAACTCCCGGCCTCAAGCGATCCTCCTACCTCACCCTCTCAGAGTGCTAGGATTACAGGCATGAACGGCCTGCCCTACTATTTTAATATATTCCTGATTTAAACCTTTGCCCCTTTACTACCAACCTGGTGAAGGGAAAAAAGACCTGGGTTAGGAATCAGAAGACTTGGCTTCTAGTCCAAGGTCTGCCACCCAGAAACTGTGTGGCCCTGAAAAAAAAAATCCCTTTCAGTCTCTGGCCTTCATTATCTGCAGAATAACACGATTAAAATGATCTCCAAGCTCCTTTTTGGTTACAACATTCTATTGTTATGGTTCCAGTTAATCTATTCCCTGTTCATTGAAGTTTACTCTTTAAAAATAAATTATCAACAACACATTAAACAAGAAATGCCACAGGCAGTGAAGCTCCTTTTTTCTTTGATATCAGAAACACTTTAAAAAATCTTTTTGATAGTAAAAAAGTATCCTGGGTTGTTATAAAGTCTATTTTTTTATTATTCTACAAGATATTTGAAGCTTTATAATTTAGTTTTTCCTGCTGTCGAGAACAGCTACCTACTCATTTTGAAGAACATGTTTAACATAGTCCCTGAAATTTAAATACTGTACCTGAATTTTTTATAAGGAAGAAAAACATCAATTAGCGCTTGAGTTTGAAGTTATTTTACTGTCTATTTTCTAGCATTGTTTTGAATAATGAGAAGAAAAGAGAAGTGAAGAAAAGCATTTTCCAACTTATTTCATTATTCCTTCTAGAAGAACTACATACCAGGTCTCATTTCTTAATAGTAATTTTCTTTATTATCACAAGGTCCCTTGCAGAAAATATATCTGAAATAGCTTTGGAAACTGCTTCCTTCCACTGTTACATGGCCAGCAGTAGCAACGGAAGACAACAGGGAATAGGATCAAAGCAAATTTTCTCTCACATCTCCTTTGAACACTGTACCTTTGTGTCTGCTGGCTTCTAGAATATTTTCATTGGCTTGTCTCACTGCCACCTCACACATGTTGGCACAGTGCCTAGCACACGGTAATAAGAAGAGCTGCCACTTACTTAGTAATGCCAAGAACTGTGCTAGGAATTTAGCATGCATATCACAGTTAATTTTCACATCAAATCTGTTTTTGCATTATCCCTATTATACAGATGAGGAAATTAAGGCTCAGAGTAACTTGCCTAAAGTCCCTTCACATATAGGAAATGGTGGAGCATGGGGCTCGAACAGAAGCCATCCAATATCAGAGTCTGGGCCTTAGCAACTGGTCTGCATGGCTTCCAACAAGCACTAAACAGCTATTGCAGTTGAAAGGATGAGTAGATGCATGGATGCTGTCATGATTGTCTTAAATCAGCTTGTCCCAACTTGTCTGCTTTTTTATCTCGTTGGCAGTCCTGTGACTATCCATAGTGTATAAGTGGTTCCTGCCTTATATCCATTTAACACAACCTATGCATCAGGTAATATTCTAGGAGCAGTAAGGTCTCTGCCCTCCAGAGTTTACATTCTGGAGGAAGTGGTAGACAATACACAAGTAAACACATAAATCAACAAAGGACTTGCAGACTGTGAGAGTGGTTTGAAGGCAATAAAACAGGCTAGTGGGATAGAAAGGGATTAACAGAGAGCCAGTCTCCCTCGTCCCACTGCTTTCCCTTCCTCTGTCTACTCTCGCTGCCATACTGCAATAGAAGTTCAGCACTTGGAATCCTTATTAACACCAGAAACTTGTTAACGGGTCTTCCTGCTCCTAAGTTCTTTTTTTCTTCAGTCTGTCATGCCGACCTCTTTAGAATAAATTCCTAAATTGTTACTTCACATCTTGTCTTTTTCTACGTATTGGACTCAAATACCTCATCTTACCCAAATCCTTCCATTAGCCTACAGATGGTCTCACCCTACAGATCCAAAACATCTTCCTTCCTTCCTTCCTTCATCCACAAGTGTTTCTGGAGCACCTACTATGTGTCAGCCATGATGTGTTCCTCAACATAAGCCATCTGGTCCTTATGGACCAGTTTCTATGCACGCTATGCTCATTCCCACATGCCTGATGCCAGCATGGCCCTTTCTGCTCTCCCACTTATTGAATGCTCCTTGTCATTCAGAGTCCAGCTCAACTCCCAGTTTTGCAAATAAGTTTTCTCTATGCCATTCTACACTCATATCCTTTAAAAAAAAACACACACATTAATTTTCATAGCTTTCTATTTCATAGTTTTCTACTCAAGCACATTGCTTTGCAGTGGTCCCCAATCGTCGTGTCAATGCTTGTGTTGTATATGACTAAACGCTGTACATTTGTTCAGGACAACAACAAACTCTTATTTCCCTCTCTTATTCCTTAGTGTCAATGATCACAACAGCAGTCAAAATTTATTTAGCACTTACCATTTTTAAAAGACTGTGCTAAGCATTTTACAAAGCGTAATTTTATTACTCCTCCCCAAGCTTTATGAAGGTGTCACCCTCATTATCCCCATTTGCCAGATAAAGAAACCAAGGTTCAGAGAGGGGAAGTGATTTGCATAGGGTCACATTGTTAGCAAATAGTACACCTGGAGTTCAAACCTAGGGTATATGGTCCCAAGTCTGCAATCTAACACCTAAGCCAAGCTGCCTGAACACAATTCTTGGCATTATTTTACACTTTCTATCCCCAGATACTTCCCAAAAAGACTCAAGACCCTTTGCAGGAAAAGGCACTGTGCCGGGGTGGCGTGACGGGGAAGAGAGACGATGTGTAACTGCAGAGCAGGATGCTGCCCTCTGGGGGTCCCTCTTGTAAAGACCCCGTGGGGAGAAGAGACAGCCACCACATCTGATCAAGTAGTGAACCTCCACTGAGGACTCGGTAGGTAAGAAGAGAGAATACCTTAAGCTCAAAGTTGCTGGACACAGCAGCAGTGAGAGCGGCTTCAAGGTAAAGATGACAATACACATCAAGAAACTCGGATCACACGATCCACAGCAGGGGGTTCTGGTCAACTTATTCAGGTTCCCCCTGGAAGGTGAGAGGATTTCTGCTAACTCCATTATAAAAGAACTGGGAGTGGAGGAAGGAGATGTACTGGGCAGTTATCAGGGACAAACAGTGAGCCATTCAACAGCTTAGACATTCTTCTAGGTTTTTTTATTTCCTATTTTGATAACAGTTATTTTATAATGTGGTGTTCAATACTGAGTTGAAGCAGGCCCTGTTCTCTGGTAGTCTCACTTTAAAACATCTGGTACTTTGCATCTCAGTACCCATTATTCATTTTCTTTGGTTTTCCTCTGGTCGAGTCCTTGTGCTCCAACTCCAGCTGCTGTCCTATAGCCTCTCCTTTTTATACAGCTTATGTGGACACCGTGGGAGAAGCCACCTTTTCCAGGACTGGGCATTTTCATGCTTGGCTGCGATGAGATTGATGGGTGAGAGTGTGCCCGGTGACTTCCCTGGGCCCCTGGAGTTCCAGCCAGTGCCTGCTTCACCACTGGAATTTCCGTGGGAAATGGAAGTTTTCAGAGTTCTAAATAAGGGAAGAAAAAGTGTTTCCTTAACCGGAATCTACCTTTAAAATCAAATGGTCTGGATCAAAAGAAAGAAAATCAGATTGGATGTAGGGAGGATAGATCATGGATAATAATAATAATCAGCTCCAAAGGTTTTTCACCGAAAAGACAAAGCATTTTTGAATTTTAAAAGCTTGTCAGAAGATCCCAGATAATAAAGGTCACACATGAGCATCTACAATAGAACACTATCTTCTGATTCTTTTTTGGTAATTTTTTGCATGGGTTTTAAATGGTAAATGTCTATACCAGCTACATTAAAACAAGCAAACTATTTCTAGTCTGTTAAAAAAAAAAGCATCATGCAACAGGAGTGTGAAATACAAATAAAAGCTAAAAATCTTATATAAGAAAGATGGTGATCAACATATCAAAATCATAAATCAAGTTTATATTATAATCAGGATATCAGGTTTAGTTTAAACCTCTAAGCTACTAAAGCAAAAAGAAATTTTAATCCGTGGTAAAGTTCTGAATTTGATGGCATCATCTACCATGGAAAGAAAATTATTTCCGCTTTGTTTTTCATGAAAATTTCCTCATTGTCCTGTGTTTCCCCAAGTTCATGCATAAAAACAAGCACTTTCAGAGACTTAAGGGGGTTTCCCCCCTTATTTTTTAATGTACAGATGCAAATATCAGCCCAGGCATACTGCCCAGAATCCAGCAGTCTATTGAGTTCAGCATGTTGAAACTTTCTGCTTTTGATTAAAACACACACCTGAAAAATTCATGAGTGTAATATGTTTCCTTCAAGTCATGCCTAAATGCCTCACTCCACCATTACCAACATGCACAAAGTTATTTAATTATGTCCTGAGGAGATGAGGCCAGCAGGGTGTAAGGTGATAGTCTTGAAGAGTAAGGGTTCAAAGACAGCATCTCACCCCGGAGCCATGTCCTAACACAGACCCTGAATCCCAAACTATCCCCACTTAGCAATCTGAGAATAGGCCTTCTCCAAGTCTATGCACTTCAATAGCATGCCTTGGGAGGAGACAAAACCACTGCTGTCTCTTTCTTTCATGCACTATCAAGCTTCCATGAATGACATGCTTTTGGTCTTTCCTTAGCTGCTTTTAATCAATATAAACCCCTGAGGCTGCTGATATGTAATTATATAAACATATATTTTTTTTCAATATATACATTTTCTCAAGTCTAAATAAACAGCATATATGCAGTCTGTAATTGGCTTTTATCAGGAATCGTTCTTCCACTAGCTTAAAAATAGTGTGGGCTTTGTGGTTCTCACTCAAAGTCCTTCTTAAAGAAGAAAAATATATGTATTAAAGGTAGAGTAAGCTTTAGAGTCTTACATTGATTGTTCTCTGCCAAGGATCCCATTTTAAATGTTTTATTTTCCCCCAAAAGTTGTGTAAAGGAACATAGTGGATATTATTCTTTAAATCTAAGTTTAAACAGCTTAATGAGTGGAGCCAATTGAAGTAAATCATAATTGCTAAACAGGATTAGGTTTACAACAGCCTTGTGAAAGTCTGCAGGAAAGCACAACACAAAAATAGACCTAGACAACAGAAATGCATTTGTATGTAGCTGCTGTCCCAAGACTCCTTTCTCTAAAATGCCAGTGTTATGAATCAATGTGTGTAAAACAGTAACCTTCGCGGGCCTGTGTTCTAACTTGATCCGTATTATTTATGTTCCACACTCTATTATGTAACTGGCAAACATTTTCAAATAGTAAGACTCACATGCCATCAACAGTGATGTGCAATCAGGCTGAATTACTTTCTCCTGCATTAGTAAATTAGGGCAATCCCGTCCAGTCGTACTCATTTGTACCCCTTTTGTAACTATACGATATATCTTCAAACTAATGGATTTTATGCAGGTGATCAAAAGTTGCAGGGTTACTTCACAATTCAATTAGCTAAATTATTTCTTACCATTTCGAATCCTAGCCTAAGGCTTCACAAGGCAGCAATTTAAAAAAAATGTTTTAAGTGTGACCATATCTGCTCAGACATCAGATCTATAGTAAGAAAAGCCCAAACGCTGATAAGATCTAGGGAAGAAAAGGACAATAAGCAGGTAAATTGGAATTGTTGCCAGAGTACCTGTTCAATTTTGTAAGTCCTCTACCCCAACGATTTACTTACACTCACTCTTGGGGATTTTATTAAGGACCTGAGTTAGAACAAACACTGTGGAACAATGTTTCTCAACAAACCTTTGTCAGAACACTACTCCTGCCAGATGATCAGGAGAAAGGTGTTCTGTGGACTAATAAGTTTGGGAAATGCTATATTTTGCAAAGATCATTCGCATATTAAAAACTCCTAGAAGTCCTACATAAACTTTTAACTTAACTAAGTTAATTTAGCTAAATCCTCTGCTTCCCAAAACTAAGAGGCCACAGAAGCTCATTCTGCAATGACATCCCACAGAACCAGTGTTCTACCAGGATTTACTTTGAGAAACCCAGTTTTAGAGCACTAAATTAGCTTTCTACTTATGTTGTCTTTGCTGGTGCAAGCTGGACAATATGCTGTAAATAACCCACTGTGCCTTTGTGGACAGTGGGATAATATCTAAAGTTTAGCGGATAGTTTGAGTTTTACGTAAATTTTAATTTCTTTTTGGTGCTTAAGCCACTTGCTAAATTTGAATTTAAGCCATGCATTCTCTAGTACATTGCACCCTGGTACACAGAGTTTCAGTGTGTGCCCAGTTGACCGGTTATTGTAATTTCTACAAATGCTTAATTTTTGCCCAACACTGAGCTTCATTTAACAGTTGCCACTGCCTAGTATTAAGGTAGCCAAAGTGAATTGTTTAATACTCTCACTCTCTTGAATCCAGTTCCAGGCCCTCCACAGCAAAGACACATACTTGATTAATTACACTAAGCCTCATAGATCTGATTTTCCTCTCTATGGTCAAGTAACATCCTCAAAACACAACATCTTATCTAATCAAGCTGCCTCAATGTCATAGACCCTTAGCTCCCCAAATTCAGAAACCAGCAAAGGGTGTCTCCATCATCAATGTGATTCAGTGAAGACCTAGTATAATAAAGTCTTAGCTCCAAAATGCTAAGTTTTGCCAGAGCATATGGGATTATAAAAGCAAATGTGTATTATGCATAATATTATGTCACATTATCGGGCACATTTTTTAAAAAGGCAACACCCACAGGTCTGAACAACTTCAATTTTATGCAAATTCTGCAAGCACTAAGACGTGCTTACTTGTCACTTTTTTGTTGTATCAGCACAGCACCCCAGGGAGGAATCACGGCTTGCTTTGCTTTGCCATTATTAGTGTCTACCTTTGCAAATACTCTTCCCACTTGCTAAGGGTTTTCTGGCTCTACACAAGAGTTCTCAGTTCACATTCTTCTTTTGTGACTGGCAGAGAGGAGCTTCTGTGAGCACAATGATGCAACTCAATCCTCCTTGGGAATTCAATATGCTGTACCATCGATGCCCAACCCCGCACGCTTTTTATAATCATAGCCATCATCTTTTTATTATGTCTTGGACTTGAGGAGGCCTGAAAGCAGATGTAACTCATGATGACCTGACTTCAATGGGAGAATGAACCAGGTGGCTAATTGTCTCTAAAACAAATACACTGATAATTAGCAGGAGAGCACAATGCAACAGAAGCCTAACCACCAACCTTTATTTAAGTTAAGCAAATGGGTGAGCAAATGATGCAGCTGCACCGCACTTTGACAAGTTAATAAGGGAGCCATACTTCATCTCGTCAGCCACACTAGCCAAAGCATGCCCTCAGGACTTGGTATCAGTGATGCTAAAACTGTGAACTTGGGAAATTGTCAATGCTCACAGTGAAAACTCCTTGTCTGAGTCCTTGGTGGAGCCAGAGTTTAAGGAGCCAAATTTTCATACCTATAGAATGCTGGGGTCAGAGCAGAGACAACAAAAGGTTGGTGAGATCTCACCCACACACACTAGAAGTGCTAATAACTGTTGCTCTCTGAGTGCCAATTTAGTGACAGCGTCATTGCAAATTTCACTTTTCTTGGGTTTAGCATGACTCAGCTTGAATTGGCTAATGTCTGGATCAGGGTTCAGCAAACTTTTTCTGGAAAAGGCCAAATAGTAAATATTTTAGGCCTTGTAATCTTTGTCATGACTACATAACTCTCCCATTTTAGTGCAAAAGGAGCCACAGGCAAGACAAATAAATTACTAGTTGTATTCCAATAAAACTTTATTTATGGACACTGAAGTTAAATTTCATGTACTTTTCACATTCAAGAAATATTATTCAACCATCTGGGGGATGGTCATGATGGAGACTCAGACTTTTGGGGGGAGGGGGGAAATGGGCATTTATTGAAACCTTAAAATCTGTACCCCCATAATATGCCGAAAAAAAAAAAAGAAATATTATTCATTTTTCGATTTCTTTTTCAACCATTTACAAATGTAGGAACAATTCTTTGTGGGCCACATAAAAACATGCTGGATTTGACCTGTGGGCTGTGGTGTGCTAATCCATGGACTAGATTAATTTATTGATCTACAGTTAAGAATTCAGAGATAATATGGTGTTATTTTCTCTCTGGTTTCCTGTTGTTTCTTAGCTGTGTAACGGAATTCCATTGACAAGGAGCTAGACTTGAGGTCATGGAAAAGGGATATTCAAATTATTTGATTCAATAAATACACATTGATAATCTGCTGTGCAAGTCAGATCCTGAAAGTCCTAGACACTGAAGGAGGTTATAATTCAGAGTGCCAGGAGGAAATGGATCAAACCTTGGGGCTTAGGCAAAAGGACTCTTCTCTGTATGATTTGTCAATAGGTATAAAAATACAAATATTCTTTGTCCTTAATCCTTCATTTCTGGGAATTTATCCTAAGTAAATAATTAAAATTGCATACAATAGAAACACAACATCAAGGATGTTTATTACAATATTATTTACAAGAGCAAAAAAATGGAAATAAACAACAGGATTATCAAACAATGACATTGTTATTGTCCGTATTAAACAATGGAAACTTTTAAATAATTCATGGTAATATTCTTTAAAGTGAACTATTATGTAGCCATTAAAAAGTATGAACTTCATGACCAGTCTGAGCAAGAGCGAGACCCCGTCTCTACTATAAATAGAAAGAAATTAATTGGCCAACTAACATATATAGAAAAAAATTAGCCGGGCATGGTGGCTCATGCCTGTAGTCCCAGCTACTGGGGAGGCTGAGGCAGTAGGATTGCTTGAGCCCAGGAGATTGAGGTTGCTGTGACCCAGGCTGACACTACAGCACTCACTCTAGCCTGGGCAACAAAGCGAGACTCTGTCTCAAAAAAAAAAACAAAGTATGATGTATAAGAGTATGTATCGTCGTGGAAGGATGTTCATGAGGCAGCAAGCAGGTAACAAAACAGCAAAGACAAAGTGATCTCATTTTCGGTTTTAGAATTGAAGAAAATGTCTAGGAGGATAACCAAGGTGCTATCGTTCATCTCTGAAAGATAGGGCTATGACTGGTTCTTAATTTTTTCTTCTTTTATTTTTTTCTCATTTTTAATTCATTCATTCATTCAACACCTATTTATTAAGCACCTATTGTGTTCCAAAACCTGTTTTCCTACAGTGGAAACATTATATTTTGTCATTTTTTAGAAAATGAAACATTTAAAAGAAGAAGAGACAGTCCCCAAAAGTTAGTGTAAGAATGTACGGGCAGTTGGGGTGAGTTTCATGGGAGCCCCGCCATGGAAAAAGCACTGAGGAGATGAGGGCCAGAGTGAATAGGGCAGAGGCAGCTGGGAGCTGAGTCTCTGAGACACCTACAGTTATATGGGAAGCAATTGTTAGCCAGACTGTGTACACCTCTGTCACTCTTTCTACCATTTTTCAAAACCAACCCTCATAACCACCTCCCAGCAAAGATCTAACCTAATAACACAGTCCTATAAGGACCCCTTGTTCTGACAGACGAGTGAAAAATGAAAGAGACTTTTGGGGAGTCTACTTATTCAATTTGGAGATTAAGAAAAAAGAAAAAAAAATCATAGTGACTTAATACAATATCCTAATTGTGGTAGAGTCTAGACTGCACTGGATTGTTTGGGCAAATTTTGACATCTTTTGTCAAGCAGGGTGTGTTTTAAAGCACATACAGCAAAGTTTCAGAATGGTGTTGATAGAGAAGTAGGAAAGCAAACATTTCCATGTTTTTCCTGCAGACCTCTTTGATTTGCTAGTTTCACTGAGATATGTAATCTTTTCAGGTGCTGAGTTTAAATATTTATTCTTCTGACATTCAAGATGCCAGTCATTTTCTACTGCATTTTAGGTTATCCCTCTGTGTGGTTCAGAAAACCACTGAGATAAGAAGAATTTGCAGGGTTATCTGAAGATATAGACATACAACCCAAAGACCTCTAGGTGTCCATATTATTTCAGCTATGAGATTTTTATTATGAAAACTTGGGTATGATAGCGATTAATCTGAATACCAGGGTGCATTGCTTTTGGTGAATTCTTGTGTGAATTCAGACAGATGTGGCTTCAAACACACAAATGCCTTGTGGAGAGCACTTTTACAAAGGGAATAATGATTACCTTTCTATGGAGAGGAATTAGGGTCCAAAAGAACTTGGGAGCTTCTTAAGTAGAACTGATACTGCACCTTCCACTTTGTCTTTATCATTTCTTCCCCCACCACACACACACACACACACACACACACACACACACACATGCACACATGCACACACACACACGAGTGCCTATTTCATTTCCTGCATCTCTCTTTTCCCATTGACATTGGATAACTCTTCCAGCCTCCTAAAATAATAGTTCTAGTGTGTAGCTGGCTGACAACCCAACATACAATCAAAACTATGCTGGCCAGATATATGTAACTGCTTCTCAGCCATTGCTGATCCATCTGTCACTTTCCATACATTGGGTTGGAAAAAGCATTCAGTGAGCAGAGACAGTCTACCAGGCGTGCATGCATGTACACATTACATACACACAGAGACACACACTCACTTGCCCTGTATGGGATTATGTGGGTGTGTGTATTTATCTAGAACATAAGCCAATATTTTTTAACAACAGTTTTACCTCCATTTACATATAAGTTTGTTGTTGTTTAGTTTCAAAATCAGCTATCCCTCCCTCAAAAGGAAAAGACCTGGAATGTTGCTTTTACCACTGCCATTTTTCAAAAGATCCTCATCTGCACACCAGAGAGAACCAGCTTGGGGCACAAATATTTGCACCAGCTATTTTGCTCCTACAAACACTCAAAGTTGCAGCAATAGTGGAAACAAAAGAGAAACCTAGAAACAGTTGTTTTAGTCTTTAATAGAACACTTAATTTTCCCATTAATGTATGAAAATTCTCCAGATGCTGGTTATGAGCTTACATTGCTACTTTTATTTTTATCAATAATAATCACAGTTTTTATTGGGCACTTCTTTTCCAGAGAGCTCTAAGAAGTTTATGCAAATCATTTTTTTAATCTTCACACCATCTTTGAGGCATAGCCAAGGAGTAGATCATTTTATCCCAATCGAAATGATAAAAAGAAATTGGTACACATGTCAGCACAGGGGAGGACAACCAGCCCTTGGAATTTACTCTTGCTCTCCTCCAACCAATATTTTCTCCAGCCATTGCCACTCTGCTGACAGTGATCTTTTAGAAAAGTAAGTTAGGTTATGTCTTTCAGCTGCTTGCACTGTGGCCTGCAGCAGCCTGCCTGGTCTGTCTGCCTGCAAGTGCCTCTCCCTCACTCACCGCACTCCAGGGTTACTAGCTGCATAAGGATGGGTACTCAGAAGCATTTCCAGAGACAAAAATGTATGTGAGAACCATTTATTAGGAAGAATTCCAGGAAAAAATAATCAATAAAAGAATGAGGAAGAGGGAGTGGGAAGGGTAAGAAAGAAACCAAGCAAGGTGAGAGAGAAATCAAGCAAAGTCCCAGTGAGGACATCTTCAGCTCGGTTCCACCAGGGAACTCTGAGAAGGACAAGAGGGCTGGCGAACTAATACTCCCACACCCAACAAGCCATTGGTTAAGGGCTGCCCAGGGGGATATACACTTCTAGAACTTGAAGCTCTAGGACTTGCAGGCAGCCTGAAGGCAGCCCTCCAACAAGGCAATGCAGGTGCTGCTACTGGGAGGGAAAACACACCAGTGGCTAATGAATCTAAAGGGGTGTGGGCAGAGCAGTGACAGTGACTGTCTTGCGGGGGGGCTTCTGTTCCTCAAGCACGGCAGGGAGGAGTCTTGATGCCCCATCAAGGTCTGCTCTCCTCTGAAACTCTCTCCCCCTGGTCTTCTGTGTGGGTGCCTTCTTTTTCTTAAGGTGGTCTCTGCTTAATTCTCACCCCCTCACCTGTAAATGAAAATGAAACTGTTTAAAGAAGTTCTCTCTCAACCCATCCCTGAGGCAACGCCCCTGTTACATCCGTCTTGGCACTTGTCACGGTCATTGCTTGCAGTCTTCCTGTCCGCTGCCCCAGCAGGATGTAAGCTCCCTGAGGCCAGGGGTTGTGTTTGTCTTGCTCTCCACTGTAGCATGAGCACCTGGCTCAGCTTCCTGATACCCAGGAGCCACTCGCTCAACCGGTGTTTCTTTAAGAAGTGAATAATTGAATCATAGTTTTTTTTTCACAAAACAAGTTCATGTACTCTGCTATAGATAGCAATTAATTTTAAGATACCTAAAAATAAACTCAGAAGAATAGAAAATATTTTCATGATATTAAAAGCCTAAACTCCACAGTAATATATTTACAAGCAAAGGCCAAAATAATTCAAGTATAATCAAAACAAGAAAGTAAGTGAAGTATGAAAGTTTTTCCCTTCTACATTGAGTGGAAAAGTCAACAAATGGTAGAAATGGGAAAACTAAAAAAAGGATTTCAGGGGGGGATGCTTCTATTTTAATAAACCAGATTGTTTCTAAATTGGGTATGGGAACTTCTTTCACACATAATGTTTATTTTTATATTACTCTCCCCCCTAAAAATAGGTGTTTACCATGTGAGCTGAGCTTACTCAAGTTTCCTGTAGTAGATGGATGCAAAAATGGCCCCAGTTCTTTTCTTCCTATGTTCAATGGGAGTTTGTAGTTTCCCCCTACCAAGAGGCATTATCTGTTTCTTCACCTCTTGAATCTGGATTGCTTTTGCCAGTAGAATGAAGTAGCAATGTGCCAGCTCAGATCCTAGGCCTCAAGAGAACTCCTGTGCTTCCACTCTCTGTTGGAACCCTGCCATTGCCATGTGAGCAAGTCCAGACTGGCCTGCAGGAAGGAGGAGAGACCACAAGGAGCCAGGTTGGTTCATCCTAGTTATGGCCGTCCTAGACCAGCCAGCCCCAGCCAACCCCCAGCTGACCACAGGGACATGAGTGAGCTCAGAGAGATTGAGATTGGTCCAGTCCAGTCCAGATCAGTGAACCCACCCAGCAGACACACAGACTTGTAAGGAGTAATAAATGGTGGTTGGTTTTAGCTACTACATTTTGAGATGTTTGTTACACTACACTGGCTAACTGAAACATTTCCCCCAGTCGTTATGCTAGAGAACCAAGCTGGACCTGAGTCTCACAACAGCTTTGGTGGATCTCTGTTTTCTGTATTTTATTGTTAATGCTTGCTGTGTGATTTTCAAGTCAGTTTAAGAAAAGAAGCCATCCCAAAATTATTTAGTATAAGTGATTAACATTAAAAATAAAAAATAAAAAACCTCAACAGGCAAACTCTGTCAGAACAATAGCTCTTTCAAACCTCCAATAGTCTACTGAGGCTTAAAACTGAAGAGTCTACTTCAGCAGAAAAGGCAACACACACGCAAAAATAAAATAAAATACAGAATACTGTCTAGTCCCACTCCCTATTATACCAATCAACTACATTCACTAAGACTTATGTACTTTCTTCTTAACTTTATAAATAATTAGCTATGATTTAATAGTAAGAATGAGATTAAGTGAATCGCTGTTCATTTTTTTAAGCTACAGTCGTACGTGGGATTTTGCTCTTGTTGTTGCTTTTACCAGATCATCTGCTGTTTCATTGTCCTGTGCAAAGATAAAAATCTAGACACCTGCCAAACCAAAAGAAAAAAGAGAAATAGGAAAGAGGAGGGGGGAAGAGGGAAGCTTTGTTCAATGTAACTGCTCATTGGCCTGTATGAAAAAAAAAATAACGAATAAACAACCTGCCACAAATTGAGGTGTATGTGGAGGTATAGACCTTTAAAGCATATCTCAGTTGCCACAGTTACCATTTTGCAAAATGAAGCGACAGAATTATCAAATGAAAATTTGGCTGCATTTCTCATGGGGGTCCAATACATTTTTTTTTTTACATTGATAGCCTTTTTCTCCAAATTTGGGTGTGATAGTTTCAGTTCTAATTGTGCATTGTTCTAGGGAATGGCTCATTTTCCGATGTATTTTTACTGTGTCAAAAGCTGGAATTTTTAAATCATTCTTTCTTTTTGATTCTTTGTCTTCTTCCAAACATAAATGCCTATACATGTATTGATTTATATTAATAATCAAATAAAAATTAGTTTTATTAGAAATTCAAAGTTTACCTTCTCATATAGAATCTATCATTTTACTTGCCAAATTTTGTAGTTGTGGTATCCTGCGATTCGTTAAGTCACCCTGTAAACTTTAATTTATTCAATGTAAACCTTCAAGAATTCTTTACTTCCTTGGATGAAATAATAATAGACACTTGTCTGACCCTTTGTTCTTGATTTTCATAGTTGTCATTTTTTGCAGGACTCCCTAGAACCTATCTTCCTTTTCTTAATTTCCTAATTTCACTCTGAATTTTTGAGACATGTGGTTTGGGTGGGATTGATGCCTCTCCCTGTTCCATCCAGCCATGTATTTGCTTAAGCCAATCAGTGTATCACATCTACTGTGTATATACTCTTAGGCCTGTCAATGTATCCTTTTCACACAGCAATTGGTTCAGGCATGGAAACATGACCCAAGGCAAGCCAATCAGGGACAAGAACATGACCTAAAGTGGACCAATAGGAGAAGGGAACATGGCATAAGGCAGGCTAATTGGGGATGGAACCATGACCTAAGCAGACCAGTGAATGATAGGACATGAGCCATTAAGGGCCAAGGAGACTCCATTCCAGGATTTGCTGAAGCTTTTAGGAAAGAGGATTCTCTCTTTATCCTTAGGTAAAAAGAAAGAAACTCATAGACCTGGGAGCTGCCAAAGTCAACTGCGGGCTGCAAGAGGAGCCTATTTTAGGATGGAAACAACCCTGAGGAACATGTGCTATGAAATGGACATAGAGGGGAAAAAACAAAAATTAGATCATAGACCCATTTTTTGAGCCCAGGATAAGACCTCATCTGAGTCATTTCCTCTGGATTGATCAAGTAATGGAGCCAATAAATGCTATTTTCTTCTTTTAATCAGTTTGAATTGGGTTTTACAACATAAAGAATTACAATCAAAAAATAACAATTTGAAACAGACCAATTTAAAGATAAAATGGCAAACTTTGGAAATTAATGAATTTCTCATCAAGAGTTCTCAAGCAGGTTAAAATAGAAGAGAAAAAAAAAAATCCAAGCATCAGAAAAGTGGTTTTCTTTCAAGATAATCGTCAGTCCTTTTGGTCCTGATTAGTGAATCACAATGCAGAAAGGCCATCTCACCCAGATGGCTAGTAAGTTCACAGACAAGGCAAGTATAGAGGATAAACTCAAGTCCGACACTCAGATTCACTTGAAATAATTGATTTACCGATAATTACCTCTTTATTTCTCTACAGGAGTCTTAGACTGTGGGAGCCAACCAGGAGAATAAAAATCACTCTAGACATTCAACTGAGAAGCCAAGCAGGGATAGGATGTATGGAAACCCAGAGATAAGCAGCTGCATGAAGCTGGAGAATTCCCCGGGCAGCAGTTTCAAAGGGAGGAGGTAGTGCTATTGGAGCCCAGGGTCGAGGAGAGAAACCAGAACCACAAAGGGCCTGTCCAGTGGAAGGTGGTGCCACAGAGGATGCTCAGGCTCTGCCCGTGATGCTGCACATGGCATAGAGACAGGAGCAGAAATAGCCTGGCTTTCCTCTTCCTCCCACACTCTACTCTCTTGCAAGGGCCTCCCAGTAGCCAACACAGCCAAAAGTCCCTGACCAGGGATCCTAGGAAACACAGCCTGCAATTACCAGCTCTTCTGCAACCCAGGGCAGAGCAGGAGAAGGGCAAGGAGTAAATCTGAGCCAGGGCCCAGCACAGAATCTAACCCACGCTGGGTGATGGAAGCATGTCGACCTCAGTTAGCACTGTCCTTCATTAGCAACGGATGGAATCTTGGCATGTTATTTGTCTCTGCTCACGATCATATTGAAGCCAACATTCAAGAATATTTGTTAAAGTTCCAATATATCTGTTAAACTTAATGTCATTTGTTCAATCAACTCTTGCTGACGGTTTATGATGGCTTCTTTAACAGTTTTTTAACTGTTAAAGTTTTAACGCTGCTTCTTTAACAGTTTTCCCCATCTCACTAAATGGCAACCCCATCCTACCACTTGCACATATGAAAACCTTGACTTCTTTCTATCTCTTTCACCTCAGATCACATCTGTAAGCAAAGCTCTACCTTCAAAACATATCCAGAAGCTGAATACACCTCCACTTGTGCTGCTGCCACTCGGATCCCGGCCATCGTCATCTCTACATGAATCACTGCAACTGCCCTGTAACAGGTCTCCCTGTCTCTGCTCTTGTCCCTTCTCACCCTACTCCACAGAATGCCCATGGAAATCCTTGGAAAATCTAGGTTTGTTCCTGTCCTGCCTCTGCTCAAGCCTCCAATGGCTCCCATCCCCCTCTGTGTGTTGTAAGTCCAAGGAAATCTTGCAGGAATAAGACCACTTCAGGTCTAGCAAACACACCTTGGATAATTATCCCACTGCCATTAAATCCATGAGATTAGGCTACAGTTTGTGGCTTGAATAAAAAAAAAAACAAAAAAAACAGTTCTGACCATTTGTGCCTGCCATGGCACAAACTACTATTCCATATATCCAAAGCAACATTCCTGAAATAGCATAAATATTTGTTGAAAGGTGTAAATGTTGAATGGGTGGATGGATGGATGGATATACCAAAAAGGTGAGATTAACAGAGCTGATTAAGTGATTTGAGCTGAAGAGTAGAGTATTATTTATTAGATTATTTAGATAAGAATTTGGTTATATTATTTAGACAGGACTTTGGGAAAGTAATTCATACAAACTATGCTCTAAGCTATTTATAAAGTAAACTATGTTATGTAACATATTTTTATAAATCTGCAACTTTGTGAGCTTGGATAAAAATAGTTGTAGTGGATGAGAATTAACCCACATGATACAGATCTTTCCGAACCAGAATAGACGCTGGGCTCATAGGATGCTGGGAGAAACCAATTTTGATCAAATAACTATAAGTGACATGCATACTACAAGCAGAGACAGAGAGTACTGTGAGAAAGGTAACCATGGAAGCAAATGAGGTCTAAGTGTTTAAGCTGGGACTTAAAGGAGAAGATTATTAGTGCAAAAGGTTCTCAAACTTCAGGATGCCCCAGAATCATCTAGAGGGCTTGTTACAACGCAGAGTGCTGGGCTCAGCCTCAGAGTGTCTGACTCGGTAGGTCTGGGCTGGGGCCTGAGAATTTGCATATCTAATGAGTTCCCAGGTAGACACTGATGCTTCAGTTCCAGAAGCTGCACTTTGAGACCTACAGAGCTAGGTAAAGGTAGAGACCAGGGGCTTTGGAAATGGTCTTCTAGGCAGGGGAATGCATGTGGAAAGCCTCTTGTATAAAAAGATAGAATCTAAATAATGCCTTATAATCATTCAGGGTCCCATCAAGAAACACTGATACACTTAAATAGGATCATTTTGGAAAGATTAATGAAGTGACAATTAACAGAGGTTTAGGCAGGGACAGGGAAGTGAACCAGGAATGGGATGGCAAAGCACCAAGGACTAGCAACAAAGTGGCCTTTTCCAGCCCTAAAACTGAGTCTACAACCTGGCAGGGAGGAAGCCAGGTTTGGTCTTCCCCCCAGCTTCCCACTTTACAACCTCATTTCAGAGCCAGTCAAAAGCCAGAAGTCAAAGAAGCTCAGCTGATGCCTCCTAGGAAGCCAGGCTCCTGGGACCTAGAGCAGGACAGATTGGCATGCACAGTGGAAGTGGAAGGGCAAACAGAGCACCAGCGCTCACCATGGGCTAGAAAAGATAGGATGGCACGACACTGTGGAAGACTTGGTAACCAGTTTCCTACTGCTGTGTGACCGATCACCACAAACTTAGCTGCCTAGAATAACATGCATTATTATCTACCAGTTCTGTGGGTCTGGAGTCTAGACATGCTTAACTGGGCTCTCTGCTTCAGGGTCTCACCAGGCTGCAATTAAGGTGTTGGCCTGGCTGCATTCTGTCTGGAGGTTTGACTTGGGGAAGCCCTGTTTCCAATCACATTCAGGTTGCTGTGATTATAAGACTGAGGCCCTCAGCTCCCAAAAGCTGCCTGCATTGCCTTGACATGTGGGCCTGTCCCTAGACAGTTCACACCATGGCTGCTTGTTTCTTTGAGGCCAGCCGGAGAGCAAGAGTGACCCTAGAGAGGTGGAGTCTTAAACAGTGTAACTGGAGTGACAGCCCGTCATCATTGCCATATTCTATTGGTTAGAAGCAAGTCAGAGGTCCCACACACACGTAGGGGAGGAGATTAGGCAAGGACACAGATAACAGAAGGATCTTGGGAGGTTACCTTTGAGTTTGTCTGTAATACAAATAACATTGTAAACCATATTAAGGATTTAAGACTTTATCATAAAGTCAATAATGAGAAGCCATTCAAAGAAGGGATTAAATTGAGGAGCTGCAGAATTAGGTCTATACTTGAAGGTTCACTCTAATTCTCATATAAAGGATCAACAGAAAATGCAGGAGGTCTACTTAAGGTCGCAGAGTGATTGGTAGCTGATCCAGAGCTACAGCTCTTTGAGAACCACCATGCTCCAGTAATACCACAAGGTTCCTTTCTGTTCCATAATGCCGTATTTCTCTGCACATACAAGACGATTAACTGTCAAATTTAATAGCATCGCATCAACGTGAAGGATAGAGAAGTAACAGAGAGACTATTTTGGTTACCAAATATTTGGACTTGGTCTTATATAAAATCTAAAACAAATTCTAAGTTTAGTTTTCCCCTTTTACAACGTTTATGTGTGTGGAATCATTCTTTGGAAATAAAAGTTATTTCGTCTACACATCATCTCGGCTGGCACTCATGCAGATAGAGCTCCGAACACTGAGTTTACTTACTTTTCACCTCAGCTAGTGGTCTACCTGGGGCTGCCAGACCCTGAAGCAGGACCCAAGCCATTTCACAGGTTGCAGGTTGGAATGTAATTAGGTTCAAGCTTTCTGGAGGGAAACTGCAAAATATGAGCTATCCAGAAAGTATCCAGCCATTATTAATATAAGGAGAATATATCACATGGCTGAATACTTTATAAGTAAAGCCTTGTACTTATAGGCTGGCTCATAAGAACCAATTGTTTAATTTTCAGAAATTTTTAAAACCAGATATTAAACCACTGGTAGCTTGATATCAGCTATGGTGGGAGTATTTACACTACAGAAATTGGCAAAAGCTACAAATCAGGGCTTTTTTTTCCCTGCAGGACTATTATTAAACATTTACCAATATACCTTTTAAAGCTTTGAAGTATTCAAACCCTCAATCTCCGCAACTCCACTCAAAGAAATATTCAAAGATGCACACAAATATTTATTTACATGTAAGAAAGTTTTTTTTGTAGAAAAGAAAGTTGGAAATAACCCAAATATCCAAGAAGAAGCAGATTAAATGAAAAGCTATTCAGTCACTAAAATCATATATTTAAATCTATTTGCTGAAATGAAAAATTATTCAGCATATAATAAGGGGTAATCAGAATATAAAACTGCAAATGTGTAGAAGAGAAACGTTTTGGTGGGGAAATTGTATATATATATATATATATACAGAGAGAGAGAGAGAGAGAGAGAGAGAGAGAGAGATAGAGAAGAGAATTAAAATTAAAGAAAAAAAACCTGAATGGTATCAGTGATATCTTTGGTGAGATAAAAGTTCACTTTTATTTTCTTTTGTTATCTTTATGTATTTTCTAAGTATTCTATGATGAACATGCATTGTATTTGTAATCAGGCAAAAATAATACTATCAAGAAAAAAACAAGTAAGTTCAGAAGAAACTGGAAAACACAGGCCTAAAATCAGCCATTTTCTGCTTATTGTAACATGTGCTGTGCCAAATTAACACCTACCAATCGAGAATAGACTACACACTTTCTGCCACCCAGGCATAATAGGATAGTGACTCGATTGTGTTGGTTCTGTGCATTCGAGTCCTCTGGGCTCTTGAGACTGTGACCAGTTTTCAGAACATTGCCTAGAATTGTACTTCTGACCTGAAGCCCATAAAAACAGTGAATTAAGCACCAATTTACCACTTACAAGCTTAATTTCAATTTAATATCCCTTTATAGGCTTCTCTTAGAGAGGAACTTCATGTTTCCATGTAGAGGGACTTTAAACTAGAATGGCACCTCCTACTCCTCTCCACAGCCAGCCTGACTTACCTCATCAGAGAGTTACGGAGAGGCTCTTTTGGAGCCAGGCTGTCCAGAGGACGTGCATTCTAGTCTGCTCTCTGCTATGGAAGATTGGCCCCACTCCTGCATTGGGGGGATGCCCACAGTTGACCAGCAGTGGTAGTGACTGAAAGTAAGTAATGATTTCACTGGTGAATAGGTGAACCCACTTGGCCCACAGATGGAACCCACATTCTCCAATCAACTTTATTAGTAATGTAGGCAGTATGATTTCCTCCTCTCTAGCATCTACTTATTTATTCCAAATTTGGAAGGAGAAGATAGAGGTGTTGGTTATTAGCCTTCTTTAAACTCCAACAAATCTATCAGTGTCTTTGTACAGTAAAAAGTGCTGAAGACAAGGATCACGTCTTATATTCCCATTTTTGTATCAATAGCACTTAATGTGGACATTTATGCACATAGAAGTGCTCCACAGCAGATTAGGGGTAGTCCCGTAATATTCTGAAAATAAATAGATAGATAGATAGATAGATGATAGAGAGATAGATTGATAGAGAGATAGATAGATAGATTAGAGGTAGCAGGGAGAAGAAAGTTGGTCAAAGAAAAAGATGCAGAACGGAATCTCTCTACCTTTTACCTCTTCTTATTTCCTACTGAATTCGGTAAGAGTTGAACCCTTCTCTTAGGCAGATTTTGGCCCATTATCCCCATCTTTGGTTTAATGGATGGTGCAGCATTTGTGGCTTAAATAATTGATAGTTATCAATGGGAACTAACGCAAGGTGAAATGGGATCATGTCTGAGAAAAATCCTTAGTAATGACAGACAGGGGAGAAGTGTGGCCATCAGTTCGTAATTACATTCTGTCTTCTCTTGGCTGTCTCCTGCTTTCTCCTTCTCTCTCTTCTTTAACACATATTTTAAATACAGTGAAAATTTTAACTGGGAGAGATCGTAGTGCTCAATGCAACTTTCTGTTGCCGTGGCTGGAGCCCCCTGACTCACTCCTGAAAGTCATAACACCATTTCTTCCTTCTCATCAATTGGTACCAATTAGACACCTTCTAGGTAGGGAAATAATTTGCTTAACTGCATAAGAAAATGGCCACTTCAAGCCCTTTAAGAATTTTGGTTCTCAATTACCCAGCCTTACTTCTCCTGTGAAGTGATAATTAGAGTCTAGATGATAACTGGATTACCAAGGACATCTCTCCCGACAGTCGTTTAACACCTAATCAAGTGTTAAGGTCGTAAATTATGCATTTCTCAACAGCATTCAGACCCATTTGAAAACAATTTGAAACAGTTCAAGAGTTCCTAGATGGTCTTCAGTTTTATAGGGCTGTGAAGGGTCCTGCTTAAAGGAATTACCCGCTTAGAAGAATTACCCGGTTAAAGGAATTACCCACTTAAAAGACTCCAAGTGTAAGGCTCTCTTAGTTCTTTAATCTGCTACAGATCATTATTTTTTAAACTGACAACTGAGTACCCTCCCACCAGGTAAGAGAAATTGGAATATTTCCCACAGTGTCAATGTGTCTCCCCAGGGAGCTCAGACAAAAAGATTCTAGGGAGGACACGAAAGGGGGGGAAATGATAAAAAGAGAAAGCCTTACAACTTTGTTTTTCTTATGACTTGTTCAAAACCAGATCCCAAAATTACAAGTTCAATACTGAAAACTACAGACTGTGTTTCTCATTTCTGGTACAGGGGGAAAAAAGTATTCTGAGCGACAGTAGAGAAGGTGTGGGGAAAAGTTGAACAAGAGGTGTGCCATGCCCTGCTCTGCTCACCTTTAAAGAAGAGCAAGTTTCCTTTAAGCAGTGGGCTCTCCTGCTGGCACAGGGCCTCTCTGAGCAGTTTGGCCTTCAACCTCACCAGCATCAACCCCACGTCTGCAACGCCACCAGTGACTTGAGCAAAAGTCCATGTCCCAAAAAGCAGCAATCATCATAGTCATAATAATATTTTGCAATAAAATTTCCCCCCCAAATAGGTCTATCAGTCCCTTGGCCTTCCCTTCCACTCCTCACAGACAGGAATGTGGATATCTCTAAAGGCACAGTGCATAATATGCATTTTCGATAGCACATTTCTTACTCCCTTTAATAACAACAACCATGCTTCTTTCTGAGCCTGAGAATCTGTTCTCATGCTCAGTCTCTTCCTCTTGGAAGGAAAAATGGTATAATTGGAAGCAAAGATTGCACCATGTAATTGTACCAAGATAAGGATCCATCTTCAGTCCAGTCCAACTCAATTAGAATATTTTTACTGCTTAATTTAATCTGAAGAGCCTTGCAAAAAAAAAAAAAAATCTGTCTTCTTGGAGGAGCAGGCAAAATCTGACACATGGTTTCTTCCGTCTTTCTCCCTTACTTGCATCTCAGTAATATTCCTCATATTAAAAAGATAAGAAGCAGAAATGCAAAATGAAGACAGCCTTTTTCCATCCCTTCTGCTACACTTGAAGACTTCATTCATTGGAACACCTAAGTTATTTGTGTGGCAAATACATTGACTCCCTCCAAAATAAATATCCTTTATTTCAGTATACTATTTAGGAAAAAAGAGAGAGACAGGGCAAAATTGGTCTAAGATATAGATAAGATAACTGTACCTGGGCCAATGTAAAAAGGCTCTTGCCTGATCTTGCTTAGCTTTCTAAATCAAAATATCACGTCTGTGGTGGCTGCCCAAGAGGAGCTAAATGAAATACAAGCATCAAAGACCCAGATCACAACTGGGCTCCTACTCACCTTTTCCCCCTTACACTCTGTCATTTCCTTCAAATAAACATGATGCTTGCATCATCACTTACATTCTGCTAATGGGTGTGCACACTCTTGTGCCTTTGTCTTTGCTCTCACTATTTCCTCTGGCTCTAATCTCCTTTCCCCCATCCTTGCAAAAGCCTATCCCTCCCTGGAGAACTAACTCAAGTATAGTAATAACACTCATCAGATGTCTGGGCAGGTGGGAGGGGGAGGAGGGGATGGGTATATACACACCTAATGAGCGTGAGATGCACCTTCTGGGGGATGGACACGCTTAAAGCTCTGACTCGGGTGGGGCAAAAGCAACGTATGTAACCTAAACATTTGTGCCCCCGTAATATGCTGAAATAAAAACAAAATAATAAAAATTAAAAAAAATATAAAGAACTAACTCAAATGCCACCTCCTCTATAGACCTTCACGCTACAGCTGATATAATGTCCAGCACCTGGGTTCACCCGTCACTTTTCAATTACTCTAATATATTTTTATCGTAGTTTTTTTTATGTGTTTCCCTTGGAGGACTCTAAGTCCTCTGAGAGCCATCACTGTGTCTTCTAATGTATGCATACCAATATCTCTAGCACTTCGCTTGGAATAAATGTGTATCTTCTAGAAAGGTATTCTAGAGAGAAATCAGATTTTCTGCCTTTTATGTAAAATGAGATTTTTAAAAGATGTTTTTAAAAAAATGTACGGGTGCATTTTTATTTTGTTCAACCCCAAATTTTGAACACTGGATCTCCTGGAAAACTGCTGTGCTAAAATTCAGAGAAATTGAAGACTTGGTCTTATGATCAATTTTCTTCTTCTTTTAACCCTTTATAGGGGGTCGCGTGCGTTTAGGTATGTTTTCACTTGCAGTCGTGTTTGATCGGGTCTCTTGCTCTTTGCATATTCTCAGTGTGTGTCACACAAACAAAAGGTCCTCCTCTCTCTGGAGTACAGACAGAAATAAATCACCAGCCAGGCAGACTCGGGCGATAATCTTCTGAATTTTGAGAAGATTTCTTTTATCGGAATGCTAAAAAAGTACAGGATAAATCATGATCATTAAACTAGGGTAGTTCAGGTATAAAATCATTTGACTCAAACAAAAGCACCGTCCCAGACGATGTACAAATTAGGTATGTACAGAGCCGGGTCAACAAATACATCACTCGGATGAGTGACGTTTCTGTGGAGTCCTCGCTCTTGGACAGACAGGTAGAACAAACAGGGCAGAAGCTCCTTGTGACGGTGTTGAGAACCCAGCCCCGCCCCTGCCTGCATGTGAGCTCTAAGTGACCTCCCAGGCCCTGTTACCTTGGGGGCCAGCTCTGTGGCTAGGCTTCTCGTCTGCTCTAGATCCTGCCTTGGGTCTGCTCTCCAGACGCAGCCTTCGATCATCGCCCAGGAACTGCCAGTGATGGACCGGTGACCTAGTTTGCAGACGTCCCCAACCGAGCTGATGACCTCCTCCTACCCCACCCAGACATCTGCTCCTTTGTCTCCACATCTCCCAGGCTCGCAGATTTGGGGGCACCTCCAGTGTCTCCTCCTTTATCTTTATCTCTACAGCCTAAAAGCTATCATGGGGGGTCATAATATAAAACTATTGTGAAACATCAGTAACAAAGTGAGGGAAGGTTCGTGAATGCTGAGCGACAGGAACGCGAGAAGAAAGTGGCCACCGTCTCATGGGAGGAGATAGAAAGAGAAAACCGGGCGCTGCGTGAGCTCGAAGCACAATGTCTAGCCAAACTTTGCCGGTTACAAGAGGCTCGTCACTGTGTGGCACCATCATATTTCCCCAGGACTGGAACCCCAGTGGCCACCTGGACACTCTCTCACCCTGTCCTGGAGGTTCACTCTTTCTTGCCGGCCTAGAAGGAACGCCTGGGGTGGGGGCTTGTGGCGGGGGGAGGACAGCCACCTGCGAAAAGGAAGAAGGGAGAATGGGCTCCTTCGTGCTATCTGCCCCGTAGGTGAAGTGCGGTGTTTGAGGTGGTAGGTGGATCCCATTAAATGAGATCAAATCCTTGTGTGGGAAAGTTATTCCCATGGGCTCAATTATCTTTAGAGCCCCATGATGAGTCAGAGCTAAGTGCCAGGTTATGCTACCAGGTTTTTAACACCTCTCCACACTTGCCAGTGTCCCTCCTTAACAAACAGAGAGCAGACCTCAGACTCAGAGCCCTGGCCAGGCTACAGTATGCAACTAGGTTTTTTTTTTCATACCATTGTTTTATGTCTGACATACTTAATTTTACAGTTATTTTCTATTCGCAGCAAGTGATACTGACTTTCTATTCATTATATTCATATGACTTTCTTCTTAGAATAAATTATTTAACATGAAAACAATGATTCAGTACAAAGTAAAATAAACAACCGTGCAGGCTTATACAATCACGGTAAAAAATCAGAAAGGATGACTGAAGTTTGGGAAACATCAGTATAAACGTCAGAATATGGGGTGATAAGACTAGAGGGCCTGGAGTAAAAGTCCCATCTCTGCTCTTTTGCCAGTCCTGGGATCCAGAGCAAATTATATAACCTCTCTGAGCCTCAGTTTTCCCACCTATGAAATGGGAATAAAGATAACACTGCCACACAAGGTAGTGGTTGGCCAGGGTGAGCCAAGTGGATAGAGGATGAGGATGAGTAAGTAAGCACTGGTGCTCATTAAGGTAAGAAGGCACGGCCAGTGCAGGCCAGTTAACTTACTTGTCCACGACAATATTTGTACTCTACACCAGTGGGGCATTTGGTTGCACTTGCCTCCTCCAGGAGACGATAAGCTCCTTGATGGCAGTAGCCATGCCTTATTCACCATTGCGTGTCCTCTGTCCCTTAGAACACTGCTTCTCTATAGCGTAGGTTTTATGGATACTTTAAAATTGAGTTGAATTAACTGGTTGACTGGGATGATCTATTTGTCTTGACAATCCAACAAAGATGCTTGAGATCAAAAATCATCTGCACCACATACAACTATTAGTGAGTAGTTTCTCAGTAAAAGCACACTGATTGGTAATATCTGCATCTCTTACCTGGACGACTGTGACCGCCTTCTAACTAGTGTCCCTGCCTCCACTAGCGCCCCTCCCCCAGTCTAGTCTCCACCTGGCCATCAAAGTGAGCTTTCTGAAACACAAGACCGACAGTGCTACTGTCCCATCAAAACCCCACCTGGGGATAGAGCAAAACTCCCTAGCACAGGATACAAAGTACTTCATTATCTGTCTCTTCCTTACAGCTTCACTTTTACCCCTCAGCACACCCCTCTCCTGCAGCCATAATGAACCACTTCCAGGTGCCCTCAAGAGCTGCATGGTCTGTCAACTCAGGGGCACTGCACCCACTGTTCCTTTTGCTGGAATGCACTCACCATTCCTTTTGTGTCCCATCTCTCTACCTGGCTAGGATCCACTCATCCCTCTAGACGCCACCTCCTACGGAAGGCCTTTCTGCCCTGTCCTACTCCAGGCTGGACATCTCTCACAGGGAATGTGGGCCATGTGAGAAACAGGTTTCTCTTGCAACTTTCAATTCAGACATCATAGTTGAATCTATTATTTGTAGTCTCTGCCTGCACCATCTTGTGCAGGAGTCCTCAAACTTTTTAAACAGAGGGCCAGTTCACTGTCCCTCAGACCACTGGAGGGCTGTTGGAGAGAGCGGTGCACATTCCACACTTGCGCACTGTGGGCCCTGGACGAGTCGGCTGCTAAGCAGGACAGGCAGCGGCGGCAAACACACCCAGCAGGCCGGATAAATGTCCTCAGTGGGCCGCATGTGGTCCACGGGCCGTAGTTTGAGGACGCCTGACCTAGTGGGTTTCTGATCACTGACAGCCTCTTGTGAGTATTCAGTTTCTGCTTCTCTGGAGGTTGACTCTGTATCTCCTTGAGGTGATTCTCTCGAACAAATATTCACACAGCTTGTATGATGTCTGACATTGTCCAACTTACCTCCGATTTTGATTTTAAAAAAAAAATCTCTATAGTTGCTTTCGCATGAAAACTGCTTTCATGGGAGGGGAAAAAAAGGTGGAAACATAACTGCATGCATATATTGTGTTCCCATAGAGTGCAAAGCTCCTGGCCCAATGTAAATGGGCAGTGGCTTTGTAGAAAGAGGGAAGGAAGGAAGAAAGGAAAGAAGGGAAGGAGGGAAAGAGAAAGAATGGATAGTAGGGTGGTAGAGAGAAAGAAAGTGAAAGCTAGAAGAGACAAAATTTTGTCTAAGTTGCCATTTATCTTCAGTAGCCCTGATGGATCTCGCCCTTGCCAACCTCTGCTTCTGTGAAGCTACTTTTTGCTGTTCTCATGGCCACACCTGAGCAGCTCCATCTAGCCACACTTCGTGCAGTGTCTAGACATACATGAGCCCGAATACCTCCCCTCCTTCCCACCGGATTTATAATCTTGGCAGGGGGCACACACAATGGCCCAGCTATCTCATCTCACTCCATGTGTGCATAATAAGGCTAAACATCTTTAAAATGTGAGATCATTGAAGGGTACCCTTAGGAGAGAAACCCCAAACAGGCCATAGGCCAACAACATTTGAAAATGTTCAAAGTAGTTGTCAATATTTCAAATTTAAGAGATTTTCCACAATAATTTGGATTTCCAGTTTCTGTCCAAAACTGAAAGATCTGGCAACATGGGGCCAGCTATAGTTGGATCTCAAGTAGAGCTACTTTCTTCAGTAAGGGCATGGTTCTCCCTCTAGTGTGTCACAGTCCCTACTCCTCCTTATCATGCCCCAATATTGAAGCCAAGCATAGTTGCCATTTGTCATCTTTCTCTCACTTTACTTGAACTATGTTTGCTTTACACTCGACCAGGGTCATTCATTAACGTGCCCTGCCAGACGCCACAGACCTTTAAGTGTACATTCTGTAGACCAGCCATTGTCACCACTCATGCAGAGCAGACAGCCACCCAGACAAGGCTCAGCTCTTTACCTTAAAACTGGAGCCTGTGATCTGTCATTTGCTGCTGATAATTCGTGCCCAAAGGAAACTAGAGGAGAAGTCTTCTCCTTTAACTAGCCCTGAGTCTGCAAATAAGGCTTTCTGTTTGTCCTTTTTCCTGGCTGAAGGCTTCAGTGCTTCCTATCATTGTTGCCACTTGATCTCATTACCTCTCAGGCTCTTTACCTCCCAACACAGCATTTGCCCACAAGGTAAACCTTTTGCCCGCCCAAAAGATAATAATACTTATCAGTTCCTCTGACAGAGTTCCTGGACCTTTTGGGATTGAACCACACTTTGCACGCATAAAGCCCTCCATTATCACCACTATTGTTGTCATTATTATTATTTGGGATTAGGCAGCCCTCTCAGAAGTCTTGCCAGCCATAGGCAGGTGCCACCTCAGAGCCTCACCTGGCCCGGCGTGGTGACTCAGGCCGGACGCACCTGGCTGTAGGACTCTGGTTCAGCCTGCTATGTCTTGGGCTCTTGCCAGAGCAGAAACATGCTCTGAAACCTTCACTCCTCTCTTTACACGGGGAACGAGGCTGGGGTTCCAGGGAGTGCTGGGGGCCAGCAGGAGGCCTTTCCCAGAGAACCCAGTATCAAGACCGCCCTACTAGATTGCCATTGCTGCAGGCGTCTTCAAACCAAGCCTTAAAGGGCCAGATCTCTCTCTCTCTCTCTCTCTCTCTCTCTCTCTCTCTCTCCCTAGTATAGCTTGTAGTCAGAAGCTGGGTTCCCAATTGTCACTCTATAGCTATGAGCTTCAAACACTTATGACTCTTGTAATCCTCATTTACAAAATGTGGATAAGTCCCCAACTTCATGATAACATTCTGAGATTTATATGTAAATAAATTTGAAATTATATATGTAAATATACAGATAAATATCTGTTTATTAGTGTCTGGTATATAGTAAACTCTCCCTTAACAAGACAGGGCCCCATCTCCATTCAGGCTTACAGCACAACCTAGAAGTTAACTGCTTCAGCAGCAGACCCAGAATAAACAGACAAGACGCCCCCAGCAAGCAAAAGTGAGTTCAAACATCTCACCAAGAGAATAATTCCCACTAAACAGCAAGCTTCCCCCATGGGAATTCCTGTTTTATCACTCTCTACCCCTCACTGGCCCCCACCCAAATGTCTTCCATGGAACCTGAGCCTCTTCCTCTTTCTGATACTCAGCTTTTCCCTCTTTGATATCCATGAGAAAAGTTTGCCCCAGCAAAGGGATTGGGCTAGGGGTCACCAACATTGCTGTCTAATCCCTTTATTTTGTCCTTTTCTTTCCTAAAACAAACAAACAAACAAACAAAAACAGAAGCTAAATTCAAAGCAGCTTAAGACAAGGAGAATGTTTTAAACCAAGGATTCCAAGGAAGAGCTGGAAGAGAAGAACAGGGATGGAGACAAGTCCCAGGAAAACTGGAGCCATGGAAAGAAATGCAGCCAGGACTCTCCACATCTTGTTTCTCCTTCTCTCTGAATATCTGCTTCAGTCTTTCTCACTGCAGAGCACGGCCACAGCACTGCATAGTTTTGCAATCATTAGAGAGACTGGCTTACACACTTACTGATGCCAAATTTTAAAACCCCAGGGAAGAGGTTTGAGTTGCCAGCTTTGGTCAGGAGCCCGCTACTGGACCTATCAACTACTGCCAGTGACGGTGGAATCCCATCATCAGTGCAGTTTGGTCAGGGATCCATTTCCAGACCAGCCAATTGCTGGTCAGAACGACGAGTTCATGCTAGAGCATCAGAGCTCCTGCTGTAGGAGGGAAAAGAAAACAACTATCAGGAGATGCGAGGCTGCCTATTATAGAATATAAAATGGAACCAGATTATCTTTTTGTGAACCTTTCTAAGTTGTTAAATCATGAGCTTTGTAAAAATAGGAGGTAGGCTAGTGCACCTTCATATTCTGGACACAGGAAACACTCAGGAAATGTTTGTATAGCCAAACTGAAACACATCTGACCAATTCTGAAGCTGCATATCCATCCTAGGTCCTATGTGTCCAGAGAAGAACCCAAAGAAGCTGCAAAGATGAAGATTCTACTTTGCCTGAGAAAAAAATTTCCAACAAATAGAACTGCCTACAAATGTAAACAGAGGCATCAGAAAGTTGAGTGGCCCTTTTAATAGAAGCCTTCACGACCAAGTGAAAGATCATTTATAGGGATATTGAGGAGGGTATTTATGCATTCATCTAGATGCCTTTCCAAACACTTTATCTTATGATTCCACAAGCTCAACCAAAGAAGGCAAATTCATCATGCCTAGATCAGGCATTCCAGGCCACCAACGAAAGGAGAAATAACCACAGCGATAAAGTCAAAGTTCCTATGGCCACATCCAAACACACGACTTGATGTGATCCCAGGCTTTTATCTTCCTAGTGATTATGGTCACAGAAGATGAGTTAAAGCACTTCCCTATCTCCACACCAGTACCTGCCTGCTTACAGCTTACACACTAAAACTTGCCCAGTATGGAACCTCATTTCTATATTCAACATAGATGGTATGGCCTTCCATTGGAAGAAGATGCCATCTATGATTTTCATAACTTGAGAAAAGAAATCATTGTTGGGCTTCAAAGCTTGATATGATAGGCTGAGTCTCTTGTTAGGGAATAGGTAGCTAGTGACTTTAAGTTTAAGCCAATGCTTGCTTATCATTCTGAAAATCTTTGGCCCCTTAAGAATAATTGTAAATCTACTCTGCCTGTGCTCTATAAATAGAAGAACAGTGCCTAGGTGGCAGCACATCTGTTTACAGTATGGTTTCCTGAATATTTTAAGCCCACTACTGAGACCTAATATTCAGAAAAAAAGATTTGAAACTATTATTGCTCATTGACAATGCTCCTGGTCACTCAAGAGCTCTGATGGAGATGTTCAAAAAGATGAATGTTGTTTTCATGCCTGCTAATACAACATCCATTCTGCAGCTCATGGATCAAGGAGTAACTTCAACTTTCAAGGCTTATTATTTCAGAAATACATTTCATAACATGATAGTTGCCATAGACATTTATCACTCTGATTCATCCAGGCAAAGTAAATTAAAAACCTGGAAAGGATTCACCATTCTAGATGCCATTAAGAACATTCATGATTCATGGGAAGAGGTCAAAATATCAACATTAATAGGACTTTGGAAGAAATTGATGCCTGTCCTCACGGAAGACTTTGAGAGGTTCAAGACTTCAGTGGAGGAAGTAACTACCAATGGGGTGGAAATACGAAGAGAACTAGAATAAGAAATGGAGCCTGAAGATGTAACCGAATTGCTACAATCTCACGATAAAACTTTCATGGATGAGGAACTGCTTCCTATGGATAAGCAAAGAAAGTGATTTCTTGAGATGGAATCTGCTCGTAGTGAAGATGCCCTGAACATTGTTGAAATGACAACAAAGGATTTAGAATATTACATAAACTAGGTTGATAAAGCAGTGGAAGGGTTTCAGGGGTTGATCCCAATTTTGAAAGAAGTTCTACTCTGGGTAAAATGTTATCAAACAGCATCACCTGCTACAGAAAACTATTTCCTGAAAGGATGAATCGACTGATGCAACAAACTTTGTTTTGTCTTATTTTAAGAAATTGACATAGCCACTTCAACTTTCAGCAACCACCACCCTTGTCAGTCAGCAGCCATCAACATTGAGATGAGACCCCCCACCAGCAAAAAGATTACAACTTGCTAAAGGTTCAGGTGATCATTAGACTTTTTTTAGCAATACAGTTTTTTAATTACATACATTTTTAGACATAATGTTATTGCACACTTAATAGACTGTGGTGTAGTAAACATAACTTTTATATGCACTGGGAAACCAAAAAATGTATATGAGTCACTTTATTATGATGGTCTGGAACCGAACTTGCAGTATCTCTGGGGTATGCTTGTATTAACATTTATGTTGGGTTTCTTCTATAGTTTCTATCAATGCATTATAGTAGACATAAATAAAATTATTGTTGTGTCCCAGTTGTTTTGAACACATTCTCTTATATTCTTCCTAGGTATTTTATACCATCTCTTTTAATGGTGTTAAATGAGAAAGAGAATGTGAGAAAAAGATGTCACCTATTTTAAGACTATAATTTTTCTTTTCATATAAAGTATTCTCATAATGTCTAAGGTTTCCGAGATTTTTCAAAAACAACTATAAAAGGAGCAAAGTGTTAGTGGAGGGAGCATGAGAGGTTAGTATGTGAAGTTGGACAAGTTATTTAACTCATCAGAGATTCAGTCACTCAATTAAAATGAACTATTAATGTTGAGTTTGGGGGTTATGTAAGAAGGAAAAGAAATGTATGCTAAGTGGCATATGGCATTCAACCAATATTTGGAATCTATCATGACTTTAAAAAGCACAACTTTGGGGGTTCTTCCTCTTCCATGTCACACAAATGAATACTTAGGGTCTCTCCCCATGTTTTAGCAATAACAACAAGAATGAAAGAGTTTCAAAACTCCTATAAGATCTTCTTTGGCGCAAATTTATATAGCTTCTCCCTCCCCAATAAAAAAAAATAATAATTCTGAACATACTTCACAAATTCTATTCCTTAAACAATCTGTTCTTTGGGGAAGCCAAGCTAAAGAATGAACACTCTGAACCTGTACTAACACTTCAGAGGTGGCTCTTCATAGCTGCACAGATAGAAACCCAGAATTCAGTGGAAGTCTAAGTCAGTTCTTGATTTTAGAGAATTTTGCCCCTTCCTCAGACACAACAAAGCCTTGCAGTCTGAGAGACCAATAGATAGTGGGATCTTAAAGCCAATCTGGTAAATAAGCCTCGGAAATGAGAGGCATGTTGAAATATTAGAATTTTAACTACAGAGCTTTAACTACAGCAGGGTAATAGGAGGCTCTTTTGGGGACTGTGGAAACAGGGCAGTCTGATAACCCAGGATGTTACTTCAGATTCCTTTCTGGTCTCAGCATTATCAAATTTCCAAAACATGTAGAAGCCTTGGACTAAAGCTCTCTGGTTCACTTTGGAAACATAGAGTTATAAATCTGAGGAGTGATTTAATGACTTGAGTGGTCATTGTCTCTACCCAAGCCTGTGCAAAAGGTTGCCTGGAGCCTATACATGAACTAGCAATAAAGATGAAGCAGGGGAGAAGCAGAACACAGTTCAGAACTAAATAACATCACACATACAAAGAATGTATCACAATGCCTAGCATGTTCCAGGTGTCCCATACGAAAGATCTGTTGTTTTTGGTGGAGCGGGAGTTGGGATTGGGGTTAGAGCTGGAGCCATGGTAGGGACTGAAGTTGGAGTTGGCTTTGGTGAAATATTTGGAATCCTGTTGGAGTCTCCCAAATCATAATCACCCGTCGGATGCCAAGCCGCTGATATTTAACATAGACTGGACACTAACTCTCCAATTGGATCATGAATTTCCTCTGGGGTAAAGCCTATATCCTAAAGTTCCTTTATCCAACAACTAACTCAGTGCTCTAAACAAAGAAAGTGCTTGGTCAGTACTTAACTTCCCTAATTTGTTAACAATGCAACCAATCCTCAAAATCCTCTAAGGTGATTTGTGAATCAGAGAGAAAGCAGAAGAATGTTGGAAGCCACAAGCTTAAGGGCCTCTGACTCCTTCAAATGCCTGGGGCCATTTGTTTGATCTTATTCTACTGGAGAAGCTACCGTTTGTGTAAATCTGCATACCAAGTATGTCAAGTGAAATTTGAAATAACCAGTGGGGCTTCCATCTTGAAAACCCTCATTGTTCTTATATTTCAGCATCAAACTCTCACTGGTGGAGACATTGTATAGAGTTTTTCCTACTTATGAGATTAAAATAATAAAGACATAACTCTGAAAACATTAGCTATCTACAGTCCATTTGCAATTTGTTCAATGTGTGTTTAAGTGTGAGCACTGTGATGACATGTCAGCTTAACTTTTCCAGGGTGAAAATACTGAAGCAATGTTGATTCTGTCTTCTCCTTAATGCTGACAATCACCCTGGAGCAAGGACAAACTTTAGCAAGTATCACTTAAAAAACGACTCTTTATGGTGCCAATGAACATGGGAAAATAGGAGAGGGGATAATGAAATTCTGGAAAATGAGATGTTTAATGGGTATTTCCTGGCTATAAGGTGTTGTTTATGCCATCCAATTGAGGCATACAGGAGTGCCTACAAGGTGTGCCCTGAGACTTGATGATAATTGCAGGGCGGCTACAGGCCAGAACCTCAACCTCAAGTAAGAGCCAAAATTATATAGCCAAGCACCTATTAATCAGGATTAACCTCCAAGGATGCCAACTGTGGCATCTTCTTCACAAATAAGCATCTTCATGTACACTCTCAAAAGAAAACAAAACACTCATTTTCTCAGATGGCGTCATCTGGCCTGGTAGATCCGGAAAGGATGTTATAGCCCAATCATGAAAATAAACCAGTCAACGCCCTAAAAAAATTAGTGTGGGTCTAATGAGACTCCAAAGCCCACCCCATTGACCTGTTTCTGAGGCCTGCCTTTCCTTTCTATGAATTCCATTTTTCTGGCAAATCTTTGCTTGTGGTCAAATTGGAAACTGTGTCCATAGGCAAATCAAGAATTGAGGTCATGTGATACATATTTAGGGCAAAGAGGAATTTTTTCCAGAAAAGAAAAAACAATTTTTAGACTCTACGAGACTTAGGAATAAATAAATTTTGTTGTTATACCTCAAAATGTACTTTTGTCCAAATCCATTTTTCTCTTCTCCTACTTGTAGAGGGGCTGGGGGTTCTGCTTCAAGGCCCGAGAATCAGGCAGAATCCTCCCATGAGGCAAAGCTTAGGTGCCTCTAGGAACCCTGAGATTCAAATATCAAGAACAAGTCTGGAGGAACACATAACTCCAGAGGATGAGTCCATGTCACTAGCAAATACCTGGAATATTTTATTCGGTTTATAGCTTATAAGTCTGGCCCATTAGGGTGTGCCAGGTGGATGGCAGTCCAGGCAGCAGAGAGTTTTTAGAGCTATGAAAGTCCTGAATACATTTGGGATTTTAATTTCAGTTTTCCTGTGTCTTGGCTGCTGAGTCGTTAGGAAGAAATAGATGTTTAGATAAGTAGGATCTCTTACAGGTAAAAATTCCTCTAAAAGGAAAATGGCAGACTTTTGGATGGGGAGTTGACAGTGTGTGAGTCAACATTCGGGAAAACTCTCTGAGCTTCAGGCTGCCCATATACAAAGAAGCTACTTAGAGTTTAATATCATATAAAGGAAGCACAGGGAATCAATTTGCAAATATGGAAGCTGGATAGTTCAAGAGACTCTACTCTTTGTTTCAAAATATTTAAATCATTGAATTTTTTGATGAAAAAACTCATTGATGATCATAAAAATAAGTCTTACTTATAAAATGTATCTAAAACATACAGTGTATTAATAAAATATCCACCTCTAATCACAGGGGGGGATGTGTGTAAATACAAAAATATATAATAATCTGCTTGATCAAAGTTGCTCTACCAAGATGTTTTCTGGTCTAACTTACATAAAACACATTTTATGGACACCTGACTTTTATTTTAATCTTTCATCCAAAGTAAAGATGGATTTCTACTGAGCTCCATGTCTTAAAATTATAACTCTTCATTTTGATCAGACTTTGTAGTATACATAAATTAGCAAACATACACAGTCTCTTGCTGTTAAAAACAAGTTGTTTTAATGAAAACATAACCTGAAAATCAAGCAGTATTTTTTGGAGGGAAAAGACATTGGTTGAAACAGCAGTGCGTTATTGACATTAAAAACAGTTGACATAACTCTGCAAGGATGCTGAAATTTAACTTTTGTATGTTTTTATTATACCCAGAGTATCAAAGATAACAGAATTTATTCATAGAATGGCAGTCATTGAATTCAGTTTTCTGGTACAATTTTCTTCCCATATAAACTCATAAAAAATGTGATGGGTGAACCATTAGGAATGCTTAAAGCAGCCCCTGATGTATGCCCGCACAGAAAGAACAGATAGATTGCAAAATGTTTATGCCTTTTACTTTTTTTACAGTATTAATAAGGAAACACTGTGATTACCAATCAGAAAGACTCCAGAGTGCTGCTTGTAAAGTGCACCGTTATAAAGATTTATATCTGTATCTGGGGAGTAATATGGAGCATTGATATTTTAAGGAGTTCAGTTCAAAAATCTCTTTATTCAATGAAAGCCTGGGAGAGTGCAATAGCTTTTTCCTGTAGCAGAAGTGTGTGTACTGGGGTAGGTTTATGATCCATATGGTAGGAAGAAATAGACTTGGTCCCCCAAATATTCACTAAACACTTGACAATGGATTACAAGGTAGCTATGCAACTTTTCGGCAAAACTACCTGTCACTAGTAGAGGTGAAGTGGGTGTGGATGATTGCTTCAGTGCCAAGTTCTGCATTGGTTACCTCCTGATCTAGGCCCCATTCCATGTGTGTAGTATGTTAGCCCCACCTGGAGGCCCCCAACCCCACTGGTGCGCATCTTTCTTTTGCTCTCTGAGAGTAAGCGTTTTCAGCCATCTAGAAACATCTAACAAATCCTTAGGAGAAACGGCCTTTGATTATTCCAAGGTGCTTCTACCATCACCAAATAGTTGGTATTATGAGAGTAAATGCCTAAAGAGGACACATTTTCTAGTTTATAGCTGTAGCCTGTATTCATTTTCCAAGTTTCCCAAGCAAGACCTATGCAGAGCTTTACAATCAGTTCCACTACCTCTCAATCCAATATGAAAGCTCAACACAGCAGTGTTAACCTACCTTCAACCAGAACCTGTCTGAAATAATCTATTCCAGTCATGATATGATCTGCTTCAAGTATCAATGGTTACAGTTTTCTTACTCATCATCACAAAGTCTGAAAGTAGAGAGGCCAGGGCAGATGCCGTAAATCAAGAAAGGCATTAGGATTTAGGACTCAATTTTCTTCCATCTTATGGCTCCTCCATTCTTTTTCTTTTCTTTTTTTTTAAGAGATGGGGCCTTACTCTGTCACCCAGGCTGAAGTACAGTGGCATGATCATAGTGCACTGCACCTTCAAACTCCTGGGCTCAAATGATCCCCCTGCCTCAGTATCCTGAGGAACTACAGGCACATGCAACCACACCCAGCCAGTTTTATTTATTTATTTTTAGAGACAGAGTCTCTCTCTGTTTCCCAGGCTGGCCTACAACTACTGGCCTCAAGCAATTTTTCCCACCTCAGCCTCCCAAAGCGCTGGAATTACAGGCATGAGCCACCATGCCCGGCCAGCTCCACCATTCTTAACACCCAGCTGTATTCTTGAGGGTGGTAAGATGACGGCCGCATTCTAAACATGATATATGATCAAGCAGGAAGAAAAGAGACAAAGGAAGAGCAAAGAGTCTCTGCTCCAGGCATTGTCTTTTTGATGGGATGTGAAGCCCTCGTCTATGACCACCAATAGCTTCAAAACCAGGTTTTGCTTGTGTTTCTTAACTGGACACAACAACACATCAAACAAAGTCAGAATCCTGTTAGAAAGAAGAGCAGAACAGATGTCAGGTAAGGAACTAGTCATATAAGCTACAAACTTCCTTTTATTATAACTTCACAATGAGATTTGTTCTAACTTCTAAAGCTGTTCCGTCCATTACAGTAGCCACTAGCCACATGTAGCCATTTCAGTTAATGAAAATTAAATTTAAAATTTAGTTCCTCAGTCACACTAGCCACATTCAAGGGCTCAGTAGCCACACCTGGCTGGTGGCTACCACACTGGATAGTGTAAATCCCACATGTTTCAGTTGAAGTACATTTTCTTTGCCATTGTCGTCAATGGAAAAAAATTGCAAGTCACCAGTCTTTATATAAAAGTACTTTAAGAGCACTGCACCACTGCTAGACGCACCCCTTGTCTTCAGTTTCTTCCAAAAGCTGAGGCTAAGAAAAACTCAAGTGCAGACAGTTTATACGGGAGGTGCCCCATCATCACCATAAAACCCCAAACAAACAAACAGACTTTAGGAGTGAAGGCATGGAGACTGGGAGACTGGAAACAGGAAAATTCTATAAAAGTGGATGATTAAGGTCACTGCGTCAATGACCAATTTTTAAGCTTATTTCCCTTTATAAAGGGTGTTGGTTCTACTCAATGGCAGTCAGTTGAGGAGCTCATGAGTTCACCGATAGACATGCAGTCATTGTTAGCTATGATTACTCTTTGTACCATTCTCTTTCTCTGCCGTGAATAGGATTAAGAGCTTAAATCATTAGACAATTTAAATGATAAAAAGGAAGCCACTGAATTGGTATCTCTTACAAAATATTTTTTTTAATCAATATGTTTGGGGAATTATATGGAGTTTTCCTGTAGGAACAGCAAGCACCTCTCAGATCCACACATTTTCCCTGATGCTGCTTCAAAGCTGACAGCCAGCACTGGGCTGTGATATGAAGGATTCTAGGCATGGATCCTCTTCAAAAATGTATCTTCCCCCTCCGCCCCCCACCCCACCATCCATCTGCCTCGGCCCGGAAGTCCACTGTTAGAGAGCTACACACTAGTGTTAAGGCTTTGCATCCCCAGAGCTTTCTGTTAAAACCAACTATTGCAAGAGAAGGTACACACTAAGCCCATGTCTGTCATCATTGAATGGAACTAGTTTATCATAATGGCTTTGTAATATAACAGTTGGGAGAGGGCACTGAACAGCCAAGTTTATGGTGAGGAACTTGATCATGAACCTTGGCAGAAGGCAGTAGAAGTCACAGAGCTGCCTGAGAAGGAGAGCTCCCACCTCTGCACTCCCACCTTCCCCACCTCCACCTAGAAAGGGAGCTCTGATAGAGGACACCAGAAGCTAAGTTTCATTATTTTGCTTTGAACCAAGAACACCCTTGGATAAATTTGGTTTATTCAGTCATTAAATATTGATTGAGCATCTACGAAGTGTCAAACCCAGTGCTAAGCTCCAGAGACACGGTGATCACCAAAACAGGCACAGTCCACATCTCAAGGAGCCTACAGTTCTTACAAGGAAGTCAGTAAGAAATCAAGTAAATAAATAAGTACAAAGTCTAATATGTGGCACAAGACAAAAGAACAGGTTCCTGTGTGATTTGCTCTCTAAGGAAATGATACTTAAACAGAGGCCTGAAAGACGGGGTGGGGAGAAGGAAGAACATCCCAGGGAAAAAGGAGTTTATCTGAAGAGCATATGGATCTAGGAGGAGATCTGTGTGAGCAGTGTAGTGGGCAGAATGGCTTGAGGAAGAAAGACAGTGACTAGGACACATACGACCTCACCACACATCCATACCTCTTATTTCACAGTTCCAGAACAAAATGCCACATTCCCAGCTCTTCAGTTGTACTTCTATAAGTACAAATGTACCCTCTCTTCTAAAAATAATAACAACTATTGTTAGTTGTTGTTATCCTGTGTGACTCATGAAGGGCTTTTACCCTAGCATTTATTTATTTACTATCATCATATTATTAAATATCAAAATAATATCATTTAAGGACAATGCTAGAAATTTTAAGTAGATTATCTCAGTTAATTCTCAACACAACACTTTATAGCTAGAATCAGTACACCTCATTTTACAGACAAGAAACACAAAACCAAAAGTAGGTTAAGGGTTGACCCCAAAGTTGCACAGCTAATAACCTAGGTGCATCTGATTCTGAAATCCACGCTGTAGATCGGGGATTGGCAAACTGCAGCCCCTGGGCCAAATACTGCCCACTACCTGTTTCTGTAAATAAAGTTTTTTAGAACACATTCATGCCCATTCATTTATGTACTGCCTATGGCCACTTTCCCATTACTGTGGCAGAGTTGAGTTACGGTAGTTGTGGCAGAGACCTTACGGCCCACAAAGCCTAAGTATTTACTATCCAGCCATTTGCAGAGTAAGTTTGCTGGACCCTGCTCTAGGCAGGACAGGATCTTTTATGCAGAGATTCTTGGAATTATCTAGAGATACATCCCCCAAAATTACAAGTGTCCAGGTTTACCTGTGTATTTTTTTCTGAGGGAAGGGTCTGCGGCTTTCATCAAATTCTCAAAAAAAACCTTATGACTTAAAAATAAAATCAAGAGCTCAATTGAACCAGAAAATGTTTTCAAACAGTGATCTCCAAAGTGTATGTGGTCCCCACACAAGCAGCAGAGGCATCACCAGAACTAGTTAGAAATGCAAATTTTTACTAAATTAGAAATACCAGAGGTGGCGCTCAGCAATCTGTGTTTTAACAAGCCCCCCAAGTGGTTCTGAAGCTCACTCAAGTTTGAGGGTCTCTAGACTATCTGACCTTAAAAAGTCAAAACTCACAAAACCAAAGTCAAAACGTTGCATTGCCAACACATCAGAACTCTCTGGCTTAACCATAATTTATTTCATTTTATGAAGAGAGAAAAGGGGGGAAAACACTGGCTTATTTAAACAAATACTTGAAGTTGTCATCATCTTATCCATTGCCTAAAAACTGTGGCTTTTAAAGCTGAACATCTAAGTTCATCTGAGATTTGAAATGAAAGGGCATTTCACATTTGGCTTTCTTGCCTTTCAACGTTGGACGCTCATTTAAGCTGTTCAGGCTGATTGTTAATGGCCGACTAGGGTAAACCCCTCTGCAGACGCCACAGTGTGGAAAACATACTGGAGACCACCATCTGGCCCATTCTTTTTTAGTGACACAAGTGACAAAATGGTCAAACATAAAAATTCACTGCCTCAGAACTAGAATTTTCCTCCAAACGAACTAGTTATCGTGTGTCTGCCTATCCCTGACAATGTCTACAAACACAGTTCCATCCAGACGTGGGATGGCTCCCACCCACAGCCCCTCAAACCATTCCTCACTCTCTCCTCTCCACCATTTGTTCATTGCAGAGCCATTTCTTTCTGGCTCTGAAATCATCATTGTCTCTTTAGTGATGAAAGTGAGGTTGTTGTTTTGTGGTGCCGGTGGTGGGGCTGGTGGTGGTTTTTTACATCATAGTTTTAAATGAAAACATGATTGTTTGGGAGATTCTCCAGTTTCCATTTCTACTATTTGCAAAGAGTGGCTTTCTCCTCTATGCGCTCAGGCCATTTGGAGGAAGCCTCGCCTTTGGTTTGGATGAACTCATCCAGAGAGATATGTACCTACAGATGAATGCAAAGTTAACCAGCTGCCCAGTTCAACCATAACTTCAGAGCATTGTCTTCCAGCTCAGAGCCCCATGCAGGGTTTTTCATTGTCTACACCACTCCTGCAGTGATTCCAGAAGTTTCACATAAACCTACCCTACACCTGCATAATTTAATAATTATTATATCAATATTTAATTACCCTCCACCTGCATAATTTAAATCAATTTTTTTGCTTGTTTTCTCCATTTGGAGCTTAGGGTGAATAAAGCAGGTGTGCTGATGTTGAATGTGGCATTTTCTGGAAGATTCCCTCTATAGCATTAACGAGGCCTCACTGCCTGGAAGCAGAAAGGAAGCATTGTGTTTGGGTAATTAGTGCAGGTAACCCCGGTCTGGTAAGGACCCTTTCAGTGGTTAAGCGGGATTTAGTCTGCACTTGCCCACAACCAGCTGAAGAAAGGAGACTGTTCTAACTAATTACTTTCATTCTTCAATAGTTTCCGACATTTTATGTTTACTCACTCCTTCAGCACTGTTTTCCTCAGAAATCCACTAAAATCAGTATTCCTGAAGAAACTCCACTGCAACCAAATCTCCTCTTAATAGAAAAATAACAATAGGAAATAATAATATCAAATAATGTTAGGCACTGTTCAAAATGTTTCACATAGATTAACTCATGTGGTCCCCAGAACAATTCTGTGGGAATTTGAGTGTCATTTTCATTTTACAGATGAGAAAACTAAGTTTAGAAAGCTTAGGTAACTTGCCCAAGGTTATACAGCTAGTAAATAGCGGAGCTGGGGTTTGAACCTGAGCAGTCTTATGAGTCCAGATTCCATGTTCTTAATCACTGGGCTCTGCTGCCTCTGAAAAATACATTTCTGTCTTCCTTAAAAAATATTTTCTTTGGCTATAAGCAATATCTTCCTCCTGAACATGAGAATGAGTTCTCCACTGGGGTTCCATGAACTACCTGCAGAAGGAATGGGTGTGATTGTTAAACATGTCACTTTTTGGTCCACTCTCCAGGCCTATGAATCAGAATCCTCATGGTGGGGCCCACGGAATCCCAAGGAATCTGCATGATTAATAAGGGTCAAGGCAACCTGATGTCCATTAAGTCCCCACTGATCAATCCCCTCTGCACAATTTAGAACTACTGATCAAAACTTAAAACTTTCTGAGTTTTACCAGTTACCACCTGGCCCCATATTACCTCTGTGCTATCTTCAGTGTCTACGAATTCGTCTTCTGTTAGAAAACTTTCTTCTGGGCAAGCTCAAACGCACCGATTGGAAACCCCAATTGTGACATGATTTGAAATATACCCCAAAATGCTCCATCCTCACCTGATCAAGCCACAGCCCTCAGAATGTCATGACTCAAGACTTCAGAGGCTTTGCCCATGCTGAGGAGTATTCGTGGCAGGAACCTTGGGCCTGCCACAGATCAGCGGATTATCCACTGATCCCAATAGTTTATTTACAGACTCAGGCTTTGAAACTTGGAGAGAAGAGAGAGTGCCAGGAGAAGGGAGGCAGGAGCCAGAGAGAGAGGTGGGGGTAGATGATGCTCATGGCCCCCTCCAGCCCTTATTAACCAGGACGCCTGTGCACGTCACCTCAAGCAGGAGCGGTTCTACATTTCTGGGAGTCGCCAATTCCAGGAAAGAATTTCCATGTGTACAACAAGATGGAAAGCAAAAAAGTGTTCCTTCTTTTCTTTCATAAAAGTTAGAATCTTCCTGCTTTCTCGAATGGCTAAAAAGAAAAAAAAAATTAAAAAAAAAAAAAGTTAGAATCATGTGACAACACGGATGAAACTGGGGGACATTATGTGAAGTGAAATAAGCCAGGCACGGAAAGACAAATGCAGCCTGACCTCACTCATATGGGGAATCTAAAAAGGCCAATCTCACAGAAAGAGGAAGGACAATGGTGGCTGCCAGGAGCTCAGGTGGTTGAAGGGAGGGGGGTGGTGAGAGATGTTGGTCACAGGGTAATTACAGTTAGATGGGAGGAATGTTTTTAAATGTCCAGAATAGGCAAACATATGGAGACAGAAGTGGAAAAGTGACTGCCGGGGTGGGAGTGAGGGGTGAGTGATAGGCTGGGGTGTGGGGGAGAGAAATGGGGAATGACTACTGATGGTTATGGAGCTTCTTTCCTAAGTGATTAAAATGTTTGAAACTTGATTGTGGTGATGGTTACACAATTTTCTGAACAGACTAAAACCCACTGGGTTGTATACTTTAAATGGATGAATAGTATGATATGTGAATTATATCTTAATAAGCTATTTTTTTAAAAAACATATAGAATGAAATATGGCTTATTCTTGTCTGCAGGCCCACCTCTAACATTGGAAGGCCCGGGAAGACAAGCACAAATGGAGGCCCACGTACCAAACGTCCAAATAATTTAAAAGTTATAAATCAAGTGGGCAAACCATTAAGTCAAATAGGTTTATTTTCTTGCTTTGACAAATATATCTGCATTGGAAGGCCACTCTTCCAATTAGAATTCTCCAGGTCCTCTGAGCTCTATGTCAGAACATGGAGGTGGAGGAGGGAACATGGCCCCTGGATTCTGACCCCTGGCTTGTCCTCGTTTCTTCCCACCCCTGAGTTTATCTCGACTGCAAGGGGCTGGCATGCACAGGTACTGGCACAAAAGTCTACAGGTCCAAGCTCTGTCCACACCCCCAAGCAAATAGCCATCCCACGGCCACCCCTCAGGACTAAGGGTGCACACATCAGTGAGATAGTCCACCTTTGAGAAGGGAAATCCAGGGAGGAGGCCCACCAGGTCTTGGAGATGGATGTGGACCACTCAGGGGTGTCTGAGCAAAACAATCCAAGACTTAGGATCACTCGAAAGGGTAGTCTAAAAGGTGGGTTGTGAGTTGTGGGCAGGCACCACTGTCTTGGCCCTACAGATCCTTTGCCTTATAAGGGGGCACAGCCTGAGGAGGCCCAGAGTGGGGCCCCTACAGCAGTGCTGCTCAGAGCACGGTCTGCAGAGCAGCAGCACCAGCATCACATGGGAGATTGTTAGAAGTGCAGACTCTCAAGCCCCACAATAGGCCCACTGAGTCAGAAAACCCAGCGGGTGGAGCCCAGGAATCTGAGTTTTAACAAGCTCTCCTGAATGCCAATGTATGTCAGTGTTGGAGCCTCACTGCTCTGACAATGCATGTGGCCCAATGCCAGAAGCTCCGACCCCCTTTGCCCGAGTCTAAGGACAATGCAGCTTATATGTATTTTTTCCTGTCTGTCCTTTGGGCTCAAGTCACAGGTTCCACGCATGTCTTTCCCGATTACCTTCAGCCTGCTGAGTATTATCTGAGGTCCATATCACTTGTCACTTTAACTCTTCCCTCCACCTCCAGCTGCCCTCCCACGCCCACCCCATAGCGCTACGTGTTGTGTCTCCATTGTCCCGTGTTCTGGTGACGTGGTAGTTATTTTGCTCCCTCTTTTAAATTACCAAGAACTGCCTTCTTCATCTTTGGGTGCCTATCCCAAGACCTTGCAGAGACCACGGACTCCAGAACACATTTTGACAGGACTCACAGAAAGAAAAGAGAAAGGGATCCATCCACAAAGGAAAAAAGGAAAATAGGTTGAGCAATAAGGAAATAACTATTCTTTTATCCCAGAATTCTCTGTTTTCCCTTCCCTCTCTCCCTGAGTATGCCAAAGAATGGGATTCTATTTGGGGTGTGCCGCTTTTAAGCCATGTGCCTCCACCAAGTTATCAGACCTCCCTGAACTTATCCCCCTACTTTGTAAAACATGTAAGATGTTGTAAGTCTGAACTTAGATGGTGTTTATGAAAGCACTGGTTTCATAATTAGTGCTCGAAGAAGGCTAGCTTTCTTCCTTAAGGCCGAGAATTGCAGTTGTGTGGTGAGGTCGAAGAGCAGGCACACAGTTTGGCAGTTGAGAGGCACAGATCCATTTAGGAAGAGGAGTGGTTTCTTGGGGCACAAAAGCTGTAGACATCATTTTGTCAGTGGGGGTCAGGTCCAGGAGCAGATTCAGATTTCGTGAAAATTTAAAGCTTTTACAAACAATGCAGGGGGCAGGGTGGGGGACTCATTAAGAAAAAAAAAATCTTACTTTTGCAAATTTTATAAAAGATATAACCATGTGACCCCATTGATAGGGCCCTCCCAGGACTTGGAAGGGGTCTGTGCAAGTGAGAGGCCCTGAAACTTCAGCTTCATTAGCTTCATGATAAATCTCTCTCTGGCCAGGTCTGTAAGTTGGGAGATTGGAAGCAGATAAATAAATACACTTGGTGGCTAGGATGGGACACTAACAGACTTCAAGGTGGCCCATGTTCTTTTTTTTATCTTCCCTTTGCTCTTGTCTAAATGGAGCTTTCCCTTGTCATTGTTCTAGAAAAGTCTCCCAGCATGAATGAATCCTTTTCCCTTCACCTGTCTCCAGAGAGATCCCATCATTGCACTCACTCATCACCTCCCTAAATCCCCAGGGCAGCAGCCTTACTTGGCTGCATTGTGGTTGATTTGCCACTTAAGAGTCTGCTCAAACTTGTCCCCATGCCTGTGGTTAGGGAAGTGGCCAGAAACCAAGAATCCCATGTTTTTCTCCCCTGACAGCCAAGGACTCATTAAACCCCTGTGGCAAATCGTGGGGGCTCTGGATCTTGATATCTCACCCTCTAGAATGGGGTGGCTTACTGGGCATCTCCCTTACACCCCCAGCCCCAAAAGTCTGATGAGCTGACAGGAGAGGAGAGGTGACTGAGGTCATGCATTTTTTAAAGTCTTGGCCCTCGTGAGTGAAAGTGCAATGTTTAATTAAAAGAAAAATGTATTGTTGAGGCTAAGAGTTCAATTTTTTTTTTTTTAAATAAAAGATTCTGGGGGCAAAGTAAGTTGAAGTTTTCGTGTGCAGCACTCAGCACTCATGGCACGAGAAATGTTTATCTGAGGAGAACACGCTGAAGTGTGGTTAGAACACGGAAAGGAATAAAAGGAAAGTGAGATCATTATCAAGTTTACTGACACTTACAGGGAAAAAAAGGAAAGGGGGAGGGAGAAAGGAAGGAAGCAATCTTAATGAGATAAACAGAGGAAAACAGGAGCAAAAGTTTAAACTTAGGCAACATTTTTGGAAACGTGCCACCTTGCCTTCCTTCCCCAGCCTTGCCCCTTCTTTCTATTAATTCAAGCTGGGATTATGATAGCCCCTGAAATTCACAGCTTAAAGCCATTGAGCCCCAGGGAAGCAGGTTCACTGATGACAGACACCCAAGCCAGCTTCCAGTAGAGACAAGATTAGAGCCCAGTCTTTGGACGCCTGGAGAGGTTTTTCCACTAGGCTACCCTGACTATATGTAACAAATCAGCCTCAGAGAAAAATCTACCGATATGCTAGTTTACTAATTTAAAGTATATGTGGTGCTGGTATTATTGAAACTTTCAAATGTGAAACCTTTGAGTTCTGCTTTCAATAAAATGTATTTGTAATTAACAGCATTTCTCGGACAATCTAATTGTAATTTATTACCTACTATGTACTGTAGGTAACAGATAATCTCCCTCTAGGAGCTTATAGTCTAAATTGAGGAAACAGAATTCAGACATAGCAAAAGCTGATGAATAATACAGACAAGGTTAAGATTCAACGATGAAAGGTCCAGGAAGATGCTGGAAGAATTTGGAGGAGATCCATCCTGAAGCCTGGAGGAAGTGTGGCTTCAGCTAGACCTGAATAACTAGAGAATCCAGAGAGGGAAAATGGGGTGCATGTCCACCATAAGGAACTATGTTTGCAAAGACCCAGAGATAAGAATCATAGGCTATAGGGACGTGAGTTCACCAAAGAACAGGATGCAAGTATGGAAAGAGTTTGGGGCCAGGTTGGGGAAGGCAAAGTTAACATTTGAGCAAAGGTAGAAGACAATTTATCCTAGAGGCAAAAGTAATCATTTGATTACTTTTGATAAAGGCATGACAAAAATGTCAAAATTAATCTGGCTGTGGTGTGCAATAAGAATTCTAGGGTAAAAAACTAGAGGGAAGGATATTAGTTACAAAGCTCTTCAGCTATGGTGTGATCTTGACTAGGTTAAACATGTTGCCCTAACTCTCATCTGTATCATTCATTTAAGCAGAACTTTTCTTAACAGATACAGGAGATAGAAATTTCAACCACATCTCAAAGACCAAAATAGTAGCACCCTCATCAATCAGAAGTTATGGTCACTGAAAAGTTAGGTAATGTCCACTTTGGAAGGGCTGTCCCCTCCAAAATTCCCTTGGGCAGTGTTTGTGTTTAAGGAAGAAGCTAAAATTGTCACAAAAGTAATGAAAAATGGGGATGGGAGGAGGTGGAGTCAGAATTAGCACCATCCAAAGTCTGACCCCTCCCTCCAGCCCCCAAACTCCCTCAACACTAACTGCTGCCTCCAGGCAGAGCCAAGAGGAAATCCACAGCCACAAGTGGCTGTTTGTGTGAGCCCGGCTGGCAGTTCACCAGGGCCAGCCGTAGTCCTTGCACAACCACAGCTGTCAGTTGAAAAGAGGAGGAAGGACACCTGGGGGGCTTCAACTTTAAAATAAGATCTGTGAACCCTGGCAAAAACCACCTCCTGTGCAAACTGCCTCTTAATACATGTTTATTATTCTTATCTCTGGACTTCTACACCTCTGCAGCTAGGGAAACAAATACATGAGTGGAATAGGTTGCAATGGAATGTTTTAGCTTTATCACATTTTGTGTGTTTGTGTGCGTGTGCATGCACACAAGTGTAAGGTACCTAAGTCTTACATAGAAAGATGAAAAGAAATGCTGATTGGTCCCTCTAATGGGGAAAACTATCACTCATATTGGGTTTGCTTTTTGAACAAGCCAAGATATTGCCTGTTTCTATCCCTAAAATGTTGGTCTTTTCACCCACCAAACTTTTGCTTATGTGTGATGTAAGTGCCCCTCTCCGTAAGCATTCTCCCCCTCTCCATCTACTGAAATCTTCCTTGTCTTTAACATTCCCTCTCTGTGTGTCAGCCTCCCGCTCCAAGCCTTCCACAGAGCATGTCAGCCACATGGCATACTTACACATCATTGCTAAATAAATCTCCATAATGTTACTAAGTTCCTACTGTATGCCCAGCACTTTGCCAGGCAGTGGGAAAAACAGGTTTCTGCCCTCAAGGAATTCATAATCCTTTAGAAGAAATAAATGCACAAACAGCTAGCCCTAGTAAAATGGGCCCAGTGATCTAATGAGACACATATTTGAACGCCAGCCTTACAGCCAGCCTACAGCCCTTCCTAAGGGGCAGCCTTACGCAGCTCTGTTCACACCATATGACCTCAGTGTCCTCCAGTGGTAGCTGATTGATCAGCAAAGGGTAGTGAAGCCAAGGATAGCCATGCAGCAGGTTGGGCAGCAGCCCATGAAGTGGCTGGGCCTAAAGCCGTCCGCCCATGTCAGGTAGAGCCAGCTAGATACCGATTCTCAGAAACATGGCCACAATCAGCAAGAGTAAAAGATGAAAAGTTGGGAGAAGAGGAGCCAGGACAACCATGACAGGCCTGGGTGAACCTTAACAGTCACATGGGGCGAGGTGGAGTCACCTTGATGGTGGGCCCTTCAGAGGAGACCCAGGAGTTCCTGCCAAGGAGCTGCCTTGGGTCATTTCCAGGTCCAATGAGGGTCAGTTCTTCCTCCCCTGGAGTCCATGACACCCTGTCATCCTGTAAATGCGTCTCTATTCCTACAATGAAGTTACTAAGTCAGAGAGGCATGAGAAGGAGTTCCAGGGGATCTGACAATAGATGTGTTTTCTCATGCATCTTTGAGACAAACGGGCTTCCAGTTACCCTCTTACCTAAAATAGCAAAAACCTGGGGAAAAATACATAAAATAACAACTCTTGAGACATTGGGCATCAGGCAACAAAGGACAGCGATCCCTGAGAGACAGAAAACAAATGAGGTGAACCTTCTAATTGCCCCAGTTTACTGCCTAAAGAAAGTTTCTAGGCCCTGGTACATGGTGGGGACTCCAGGCAGAGCCCAGTGGCCTCCTTGAGTTGAGGAGACAGAACTGGGAGACTACTGAAGCCAGGGCAACTAGAATTCAAAGGGTGCTAGAATTCACAGGGCAGACTAGCTGAGTGGAGAGCTCTGCATAGAGAGAGAACTCTGGAGACCTGCAGAGTGCCCCTCAAGTATTCAGCTGAGTACCAAGCAGTGCATGTGTGTCCAGAGATTAGAGGAAATAGTGACCAACCCTACATGAAGCACAGCTCTGGTTTGCCTAAAAAAGTTTAAAAGCCAGACTCAGAAGGATAAAACTAGCTCTAAGTAACTTACTATATCAGAACAGAGCTTAAAAATATAGACAAAAAAAATATATCAGCTGGGCGTGGTGGCTCACACCTGTAATCTCAGCACTTTGGGAAGCTGAAGCAGGAGTATCACTTGAGGTCAGGAGTTGGAGACCAACCTGGGCAACATAGCAAGGCCCCCATCTCCCCCCAGAAAATGTAAAAGTTAGCCAGCACAGTGGCATACACTTGTAGCCCTACCTACTCAGGAGGCTAGAACAGGAGGATCACTTGAGCCCAGAATTTGAGGTTATAGTGAGCTATGATTGTGCCACTGCACTCCAGCTTGTGCACTGTCTAGGGGGATGGACATGCTTGAAGCTCTGACTCCAGGAAGAGAAGGGGGGAAGGCAACACACGTAACCTAAACATTTGTACCCCCATAATATGCTGAAATAAAAACAAATCACTACCCAACAAGATAATATTCACAATGGTTGGCATCACATTGAAAATTACCAGGCACACAAAAAAGCAAGAAAATGTAACCCATCTGGGCCAATTAAAATTGACCCAGAAATGGCACAGATGATAGAATTAATAGACACGAACATTCAAACACATAGTATAACTGTATTCCATATGTTCAAGAAACTAAAGGAAAGATTGAACATGTTAAACAGAGACATAGAAGATATTTTTAAAAATTCAAACTTCCAGCCATGAAGCTCAATGGACCGAGGCATAAGGTCTGCACTAAGAATCCTCAAAAGTCTTTGTGTGCTCTTTCCCAAAAGTTGAAACCTCAGGCAGTATTCCTCCCTTTCACCCCTCTATTCCTGAGGGAAAAAACGTAGGGCTGCTACTTTGGCACTGTTCAGCAGTGTGGACCTTTCTGGCTTCCAACCTGGAGCTCTGGACAGTTTGAAGCAAGAGCAGCTGCCACAAAGGGGCAGCAGTTGTCTTTGTGTAAGGCAGTTGGTACCAGGCAGCACAAGGCATGGGAGGCCAGGAGACATGAGTTCTGGTCCCCTAGCCCCACACCTCACAGCAGCTGTGTGACTTTAGGCAATATAGTTAACCTCTCCAAACCCCAGTTTCTTAGTCTGTAAAATAAGGATGACGATGATAACAATATCACTTTGTAAGATTGTTGAGACAATTCAATTACATTAAAGAAAGAAATGCATCTGGAAGTTCTTTGTAAAGGCCAAATATTTGTAGATATTTTTGCATACCACAAAGCCAGGAGATACGCACCAGCATCTGTGGGCATGTCACATTTCCTCTTCCTCAACTCCCAGCCCCACCTCCAGGCATCTCTTAATCATCTTTATCTTTTTGTTGTCATGCCTCTGATATTCTTTGGGGCTTCTCAGTTAATAGTAAATAAGACAAGGGCAAGTAAGACGTTATCTGAACAACTAACTAAAAATAGGAAAAACATATCAAAGCCTGTTCTTCTAGTTCTCTGTGTTGCATAACAATCATTCCAAACCTAATAGCATAAAACAGCCACCATTCTCTTATGCTCACTGATTCTGTGGGTTGGCATTGGGACTGCTCTCAGTGAGAATCGCTCGTCACTGCTCCACCATGTCTGGAGCCCCAGCTGGGAAGCCTTGAACTGCTGTGGCTGGAATCATCTCAAGGCTTCTTCTCTCATGCATCTGAACCTGCGCTGGGATGTCTTGAAAGCTGGACTCAGCCGGGACCATCATCCGGGCACTTACACGAGGCCTTTCTGTGGGCATGGGCTTCTCACAGCATGACAACTGGGCTCCAAGAAGGACCATCCAGAGAGACTGTCCAGAAAGGGGGTGTTGTAAGGGGACCACGTGAAAGGCATGGCTTTCATTCTCTAATTTTGAAGGTCCACCATTGGCTGAAGCAGTTATAGCCCACACAGATTCGAGGGGAGGATCCGGCCTCACTTCCAATGGGAGAAGTAAAAAAGTACTCAGGGCCATGTTTTTGAAATGCCACACTTGCTATCTAAATTCTGCACAGCAAAAGTACCATTAAAACTTATTCAAGTTTACAGAATGGATGGTCAATGACATCCTCTTTCCCTAAATTAGTCTAGCCCCAGAAAACCTTATTTTCAGTAGTGAACCTCTCTGGTTTACATGCGTCATCACTGACATTCATACTTTGCAACATCACTGAGGACCACAAAAGCAGCGTAGTGGCGACCATGGAAATTAGGCCCAGCTTGTCACAAAGATAACATTCGTACCCTCCTACAAAATTATTAACAGGATAGAATCAGTTTACAGAGTTGCCCTCTGAGCTCAATTCAGATGATCTTAGAACACCAAAAAAGAGAATTCTTTTTCCTGGAGCCAAAGGAAAATCTCAGAAAAATATAACTGATATTGTGCTTGTATTAGAATCTCTAGTCCGAAAGGGGCTACTCCTCCAAAGAAAGTCAAAGTGAATACAAGTGCGCATAAAATAAGTGGCATAAGTAGGAACAGGCCTGTTTCTGGAAGTATTAATTTTGATGCTTTTCAAGTTTTATGGAAAAATGACAAGCCTGGTCTGAATTAGAAGGACTCTGGCTCAATATTTATTGTGAGATGGGGTGGGATGTGTTAAGATGCAAACATATCCCAAAAAGTTAGCACAGGAGCTTGGGAAAAACTCTGCCCTCAAGAACATGTCAAGGTCACCGCTAAAAGTTAGGCTCAAGCAAGTGGATGAAGCTGTCATAAACTGAAGGGACAGCGTTGAATAGCCCTGCTCATTTGGTTTGGTCTGAACGAAACTAAAGCCCTTAATTCAAAGAGAAAAGCAGAATCACCAAAAGTCACAGCCCCGATGAAAAAACAAAAAAAGAGAGAGATGATCCCAGGCTCCTGCACGGTGTGAGAAGTGGCCACACAACTGCCTCTTTCAGCAAAGAAGAATTTATGCCGCCTTCCAATTTTTTATTTATACATAGCGTGACCACGAACACCAGGGACAGAAAAGCAACACAATGTAGTAGTTGGAAATGTGGGCACTGAAATAAATCCCATCTGGATTTGAATTCTAACTGCTAACAAGCCATGTGACCTTGGGTAATTATTTTGTCTCCCCTAGCATTTGGTATCCTCATCTATAAAATGGAAAAAAATAAAATTACCTCTCTCATACGGTTGTTGAGATAAGGTATTTAAAACATAGTATAACGCATCCAGTTTTTTATCATTTGGTTTATTTTCTTGTAGTTTCTATTAGTTTTATTTCATAAAGATAATCTATACATATTATAGAAAATTTGAAAATTAAATAAATATGCATAAAAAAATAAGTGTCACCAATAATCCTGCCATCAGAAGCAATTTTTGTTGATGTTTTAGTGTATTTCATTTAGTCCTTCTGCAATGCATTTCCTCTGAGATCTCACTGGAGATATAATTTTGCATGTTATATTTTTCCCTTCTCATCTTAGGATCAGTATTTTCCACGTAACTAAAAATCCTTGCCAAATATTCCTTTGAGTGGGTTGCATAGTCTTCCACTGTACACTACACTTGAATGACTCTCTTAACTATAAAACAAAGACTTCACTAGGAAAAAAAAAATGTTGCATTTTTTTCCTTGGGAGACAGGAGGCTAGGAGGCACTTACATTGCAGTAGCTGCTTGTGCTCTATAAGGGGTTGCTTAAGCTCTACATGCTTAAAACAATGACAGGAGCACAGGATTTGAAGCATAAAGGCATTCTAAAAATATAGTCCTAGATCTGCCACATAAGGAATGTGGTCTTAGCCACTAGTCCAGTTGTCCAGACTTCCAATTATGAATTTCAACATAATTTCCTCAAGAGCATCAGAAACCTATGACTTTCACAAAGAAATTATTTCAATTTTTTAAATTTTCATTTAAGTGTCTCCTGTCACTTCTTCTGAAAAGTCTTTTTTTTTTTTTTTTAGAAGATATAAGAAACACGATTGTTGTGGCTAAAAAGGCCCTCCTGCCCACCACAAATAATGCTATTTTCTTCTCTTTCTTAAGTGTTCTGAGAAATCAGCAGGTAATTAAGGGAAGATATTTATTAATGACTGTATGCATGTTCTGCAGTTACCGGACATACATGAACAAAGCTGGAAAGCAGCACAGATATACTTCTGCTCACACAATGCAGTCACTGGTTAGATTGGCTTTTCGTTTGACAATTTTAAAACCTTAAAATCGTTCATGTTTGTTTCAGTCATCCTTGCCTAAATATTTAATGCTCCATAGAAGTGCTTCCTACGTTTGATATTAAAGCATCTTACGCTCTGGTTTGGGGTATGTCTCCTTCCACAGGCCACCAAGACCAAACAGAAAATGCCTTGAAATGCAAACAGTCCCTGAATTATTATACCTATTACTTTTTATTAGTAGTAAAAACAAAAAAAAAAAAAGAAGCAAAGAACAGTTCTATTTATGCAGAGCAGCTAGAACATAAATAATAATAAAATGCTAAAATGATAAAACAACTTACATGATATTAATTTCAGTCTTATAAAAAGTAGGTTTAGGTATTGCCTCCATGATAGCTAACGTGGTGCATTTTGCTTTCATCCAATATTTATAACCAAAAAACATTTTGGTTTAGGAAATAAAGTAGTGATAAAAAATTACAGTCTTTGAATATTGGGCTTTGACTAGTCCCCTGCTGCCCTTTATTGTATGTTTCAGTAAAATACAGTACATCTTGCTGTTTTATTTCATTGTTTGTGGCCCATGCAAAATCCTATTGTCCAGCTGCCCAGCGTAAATGAACAACAAATCAGAAGAACCAGAGAGACACTTTAACTGATTAAACTGGGTCTGGAATTTTTCTTTTACTGCGAAATTATCACCTTATTGCAATTATTTTTACACATTGTGATTATTTTTATACGTTGTGACTATTTCTACAAAATTCTAGGGGAGATGTTAGCCAGAGGGCTAAAGCTATAGCACTTCATCTTAAAATCTCAAGCCCGGTAAAGAGTCCAGCTTTCATATTCTAAATTTGTGTCTCTTTCTCCTTGAAATTATTTAAATCAGCTGGTTAGTGAAGCTTGAATAACCAGGCCTCTTTTATTCCTATACTCAAGGCTCATCACCTTACTTTTTTTGTAAAAGTTCTTTGGCCTGAGGAACTTGGTCATAAATGAATGAAAGTAAGGTTATTTCATCACAAAACAAAATGAAAGACAATATAGAATAAGGGCACAATTCACATTTCACCAACAGAGTGATTGACAGCTGGATAAACAGGCTATAGTGCATGTGAGGAGTTGCAGAAAATGTTAGAGCAAACGTTAGAGCAATCAGGTTTACATGTGAAAATACCTTTGCTACATTTAGGTATCTCCTTTAGAAATACTGATAAAGCAGAATATATACCCTCTAAAGATGAAGGCAATGTAATGCTTCAAGCAAAATCATAAATATTTATTTATCAAGGTTAGGTATATATAAGCAAAACAGAAAACCAGAGCCACCATGTATGGATGCACGAGTTGTACACTGCACAACTCCAAGGGATGCTATTCACATAGATTACAATGTAATGATGTCTTAATTAAGCCTCATTAATTTTGTGCCTTCTATTCAGGAATATGTGACTCTAATTGTACCATGGTATTTAAAATAAAATGTTTAACAAATTTAAAAAAATGTTGTTGTTGAGTCAAGGTAAATGAACAGGTATGTATTAATTTCACTGTAATGATTTGTGTTGGCTACAAAAGAGAAAAATAAAATTTCTGCATCAGAGAAATTGCAGAGAGAATCAGTCGAATTGCATGGAGAATTTTTAAGATATATACATGTACAATTTTCAAGTGCTTCAGGAACATTCACTACCAACAGACAATTATTGTGCTGTCACATGTGGATATTTTCCAGACATAAAAGTGAATCTGGCCAGAGCTCCCTCTGCCTGGTTACACTGGAGTAGCCATTCTCTGTACTTGAAAGTAACAAAATGACATTTCTTTGAAAAACCTGTACTACTCACCTCTGTCAACAACTTAGACTCACCTTTTCTTTTACCTCACATCTGAATTAATAAGGTTTAAGTGCATCTGGATGAGGGACTCATCTAAATCTAAATATTTAAATCTAAATCTAAATATTTACAGCTTCATTCTAATTCTAACATGTATAAAAGAAGAAGCCAAAATTCAGAAAGCAAGCCAGTTCAAATGGCAAGCTTTCATTTCCAAGTACCATTGCTACTGAGTTTGTCAGGGTCTCTTCTTATTTTTAAAAAGTATCTGGTCTTTTCACCTGCTAGATATAGGCAAATATAAAAGACATCTGAATGATTAAACCCCGAGTGATCTATTAAATACATATATTAATATATGCTGGAGAAAGACTTTTGACTCTACCCTTACACTACTTTCACTTCCTTGGACCAAACAAACTTGTCTCGACTAAGGCTGACGACAATTGTTCAGTCATACACTGGATCAACTAAAGATGTATTTCAAAAGTGCAAAGCAACTCTGTTTACCAAAATTGGGCAGGTCAAAATCTTTCCTCATATATCCTTATCCTGGCTTACCGGTGAGCACACACTTGTACACATACAGCCAGGAAAATCCAATCCCCAGCTTGTGTACATACAAACAAGCATTTGGTTGTTTGATCTCAGCTTATGTTGAAAGTAAGAATTCCTCTGCAGAAAAAGGAACCCCTCCATTGGCATATTTGTGGCCTGGGAAATTGCTGGAATTCTCAGAGTGCTAAGGTGCAGGCAAATGATTAACATGTCTCCATAAATCACTGCAGATTTAAGATTTAAATACGTACAAAAATGGCAGGGACGCTTGGGTCTTCTATTTATAAATGCAGTCCTTCTTTTTCTTTTGCCTCTCCCCCTCCCCTTCCCCTTTGGATCAAAAAGAGAATTCCAAGCAGACTGAAAAACAATGGTAAATGTTTGCATTGCTGAAATTCACGCTGGTGCCATAAGTGGATTTAAGGCGGACTGGGCTCTATAAACAAAATAAAAAGATGGCATCCAAATGAAAATATGTAAAAAAGATACTGGGGGAAAAATGCTTCAGAGAAGCAGTCTGGTTAGTTGTAAAATGACTTTAAATTAGGCTTTAAAAAGGATTGCTAAATCTTGACACATATATGAGCAGCTTATTATCATGCAATTGTGCAGTAGTTGCTTGATCTTGTTACTGATTCGTCACATATGAATAAATGATTAATTACCAGAAAGGCTAAAACAGAGTAGAGTGAGAGTACTGAAGCTCACCCTGAAAGAGGGGCTTAAACACGTTTATTGCCCTTTAAGTGCATTTCATTAAGGCCAATTAAGGACTTTCATGTCTTATTAGAAAAATGAAGTAGATTTATGAGGTTTTCGTAGGTTGTAAATGCTGGGGCTAGCAGATACAAAACTGAGCAGAAATGTGGTAGTTAAGAGCTAAGAAAATATATACAAATGCTCCCAGAAAGCAAATATTTAATGGCAGTAAAAAGCCGGTTCAACACGAAGGCGATCTTTAAATAAAAGAAAGGGCATAATTTTTATTTCCTCTCGTCTACACACTGTAAACTTAAGGATTTGTGCATGAGGAAGATTTCTCTCTGCAGTTCAGGAACCTACTTCAGGGTGGGAAGAAAAAAAAAAAAAAAAAACAAAGCTAACCCTAAAATGTCCTGACAGGCACTGAGTCTTTTGTCAAAACCAAAGTATACACCAATAAAAATGCTCTTTTAATTCCAGGGTGAGAAACACATTTTTGAAAGAGAGGAAGCTTGAAAGTAAATCTAGCACTGGCGTGTGGTTGTTAATAAACAAACAGCAAGCAAAAATCGCTGGCGAAGGTTGGAGCCACGCGCCTAACTTCCCACTTTTCCGGTCCCGTCAGATGGTGTCAGAACATTAGCCCAACTAAATGGTTATTATACACCCTGGATTTCCTTGATTCGTTTTCAAGGAAAATTACCATGACAGGTCAGCAAGCATTTTCCGTTCCCCTTTGGGAATGATTATCACCCCACACCACTCTAGCCAGGGTGTTTATCTATTTACTCAACATTCAGGCTGTTCCTTTACTCTCTCTCTCTCTCTCTCTCTCTCTCACACACACACACACACACACACACACACACACACACACACTTAAACAATATTTTCTCAGGGGACTCATGCAGCTTTTGTAAATGCAGGAACATGCATTTATGAATGTTTGGTAAAATGCATATTTTTACCTTGCATGCCATTATGGGAAGCCTCAACTGTTTATCATATACTCTCTTGGATAAATAATTTAAAACCATATGAAACTTCTTCAAGAAAATATCAACTGAAGATGTACAGTCACAAGTTTTTAAGCTCAAATCTTTCCTCCTTCAAAAAAACCCTGAATATTGGCAAGTCAGTAGATTATGTCTTCTTGATTTAAAAAAAAAAAAAAATTAAGAGAAGTGCTATAGAGCACATGAAAGATATCCAAAACTCGCCAACAGTTTTGCAGCAGACACATATTACTTCAAAACGAACGCCTCGGTTTTTGCTTGTTGAAAACCTATTTACTGTCACAGAAAAGACTGAACATGGGATTTTAGCACTTCAAAAGCACTGGCAAATTTTTCAGCTGAGAACCTTTAAAATGGTATTACTAGAAAATCTAACAGCAGGAAATCAGATTAACTGTGCTGTTTCAAAAGAAAAGATGAAGAGGTGGTGGACGATATTTATAAAGGTAGAAAAGTTGCAAAACTGAAGGTAAAGTCTCTGCCAAAAAATGACAACAAACACACAAAACACCAAACAAAATATTAATTTTGATGTCCTTAGTGTAACTCTATTTTGTTCTGTGAATGTCATTTTCCAAACGAATCATGGCCTGGACAGAGACCTAAAGCAACTAGCCATGTATCTGTTCAGACTCTGCAAAGAATTTTATTGAACCAAAATGTGATGAGCATCTGTCCTCGGTGATTTATTCCAAACAGCAGAGATGTTATAAAATGAACACATTGCATCTCCTGCTATAAAAGAGAAACAAAATGATCTTCTAGTTAATATCCAATCAAACTTCAAGACACCTTATGGAGCACAAGGATTTCATGGGATCATTTCATTCCAGTGTACCTTTCTCTGGAACACTGAAACAAGATTAACTTTGGAATTTCTAAAATGCAAAGCTAAATGTGTATAACTGCTTTTGCTTTTTTCCAGGTCAACAGATGCCACTTGATTTTGATTTTGATTTTGACAACCCAAAATGTAGGCCCAGGCTAGGTTGCTAATTACCAATAAGTTCTTATTAAAAAACCAAGAGTGCTTTTTCAGAAAGTTCAATACCAATTTGGGTCTTAGGGTCACTGGGTTACAAATAGGAGTGGAACCTTTTCAAGTTCAGGATTGGATACATTTTGTCAGGCACAATAGACTATTTCTGGGAGAACTGCTGCTAACAAAAAAAAAAGAAAGACAAAGAAAAGAAAAGGTTGGGTTTAAAAGCCTCCCAAAACTTCCAGTGTATAAGTTTTATTCCAGGAAAGAATTTTCAGGTGGCTTTGGTACAGATGAATCCCAAATAGATTAATGCCCATGGGAAGAAAATAGGACGTTAAAATTACAACTCACACTCCAAATATTTCCAAATAATACAGTTTAAGATTGTCAAATAAAAACAATACAAGCTTTATCTAATGTAGCCAATTTATTTTTGAGGAGTTCATTAAAACTAGGGAATTAAACTTTCAAACTTTCAAGTGATGAAAAGGTAATTTCTGTTTATACCCAACTCAGAAAAAAAAAAGTCTCAAATTAATAGAGTTTAAAGCAAAATGAGGTTTTCCTATTAGGAAAAGAGAATAGTCTCTATTGAATCAGAGAGCTAAATCTGCCAAACACAAAGAGCAGGGATGACATAAGGAAGGATTTAGCATATTCAAGCAGAGCTGGTCAATTTCAAACTCAACATGGACTTATTTCTCCCTGAATTTTCTAGGTTGGTCGTCCATAAATCTTCATTGTAATGAACAAGCTGCCAAGTCTTGCCCTTTCCTTCAGGCTGTTCAAATTCTAATGAAATTCTATAGATAGAATTTCACTGGGCATGCTTGGCATACCTTGAGCATGCTGTCAGACAGAGCTTTGTGGTGCCACCTTGGGGTAGACAGTTTTGAAACAGAGGGGTGACTTTAAGGAAGCAGGCATAAATCTGATCAGTCCTTGTAGAATTCAGACTAGCTTTGGAAAATCCTCCAGCTCATTTCAAGACAAATAGCAATTTTCAGAGATGAGAAAGCTATGAGCCAAACTACCAGCCTGAAAGCTAGATTTCAACCATACAGATGTATTATTGGTAGGGTCACATGGTGCTTTTTAAAACTGGTAAGCTAATGTTGAAAAATCAGGAAATTTTTTTTTACCAGGTTTCTGGCTTCATTTGAAAAATTGGAACAGTGGGCTCAATTCCCTAAGGCAATGGTCAGCTGGAAAAGACTTTGCATTCTTTCTATAGTTCCCAATCTATCTTTCCAGCCCCTATTATCTGACTGCTGTCTGTTTCTCACATATGTCTGACACTTGAATTTGGACCCTAAGCTTATAGTCTCTGAGCCCTTTCTTCATATCCCTTAAAATCCTCAAACATGAACTGCTAACAGCTCTGTTAACCAGAAAGAAATAAGAAATGAAAGATGCCTTGTTTAGGGACCATGTGGCCCACTCAGAAGTTGATTATAAAATAAAATTCCGAATACTGACTCATCCAACACATTTTCAACCCCTTATGCCAAAGATCAGCAAACTATGGCTCATGGGTGTACCAAATCCTGCCACTTTTTGTAAATAAAGTTTTATCAAAACACAGCCATGTTCATTTATTTATATATTGTCTGTGATTCTTTCACATTACAATCCTGAGAGACCATGTGACCTGAAAAGTCTAAATATTTACTATCTGGCCCTTTACAGAAAAAGTGAACTAGTCCCTACCCTGCACTCTAGATTTAGAGATGTGCTCCCATTTCTAGAGCCCCATTTAAAAACTGCTGCTCCTCCCCAATGTGCTTTGCATCTGCTAAGGCCATTTGCATGAGTCAATAACTGCCATTTTCTGTGTGGGCATGACCACTGTTCCAAATTCAGAAAGTATGCATTTTATGGAATTATTTCCCCAGTACCTATATACCATAGGCTTGAAATTATCCTTGTTGGCCACCTCAGGAGATGCCTGTGTTGACCATAATTTATGAACTGGCTATATCTTTGCTTAATTTTCTAAAATAATACATCCAGGGGGGATAAACCTGAAGTCTATCCCCCCACTGCTTCATTGAGCAGACTTACAATTATTGTATCCCCTGTCCAGCACTGTGTTATATATAGCCCAAGAGTCTCCAAAACACAATTTATTCTGCTTCATTAGAAGCAATAAAGTCAACAAGTTTGAGGGTCAACTAATGAGACAAAAATGACACAAGTGTATAGACTGGTAGGTGGTGTTCCTCCTGCCCTAGCCTATGGAAAATCTTAACACTAGCCAACATCTCTTTAGGTATTTTTCTGTCCCATACATGAATGGGACTATGAATTTGTCACCTAACACCCACATTAACCCTGTGAGATAGGCACTGTTATTCTCCCATTTTATAGAGGAGCAAACAGATTTAAAGACATTTAGAATTTACTTAAGGCCATGAAGTTATTAATAACAAAGAGCAGAACTTTGGCTAGAATTCAAGTCTGTCTGACTTCAAAGACTTGACTTTCATTGAGATTTTGTGAACCTGGAGAGAATGCCATTGGGACAAACCCCTTTTCCAGCTGCAGAAATCGGGCAATGAATAATCATTTATTTTGATGGGCTGACAGATTTGGAATTTCAGTCTGAGATTGCTCAAATTCCCAATAGGTCATTCAGACATTGTGCTGCGTAAAGCAAAGTGCCTTCGATTTAGTTGTAATTCATCCTTCCCTTTGAACTATATCTGTAATTCTGATGGACAATAGCAAATACCTCCAAAGATTCTAGAGTATAAACAAATGTCGGAAGCCTCTCCGATGTACAAGGATATTCCAGAAGTGAATATTTCTGAATTGCATCTGTTTATGTTTAGCTTCCCTTCTAGTTGGTGAATGTCTCAAGTTGATTTTCATTTCTTAGGTAAGCATGAGGCTTCCTGTTACCAATGAACTATCTCTGAGCTCCATCGAGGGATAGTCAAAATTATTGGCTGACCTCCCCCTACCCTCACCCACCCCATTTCCAACTAGCAGAACGTGGTCCAATATGCCTTACCCAGTGAGAACTCAACTAAGCATCTATTTGCTGACAAATACCATAAATATGCTAGTACCTCTTGTGACCTCAAGAACCCACCCTCCTTTGTGTAAGTCAAAAGTCTCTGGATAAGGGCGTAAGGCATAAAGTCAGAGGAATTGAAAAAGGAAGACGAACCATCTGGAATTTCTCATGTTGCTGGGGTTTCGTTTCATTTTTGTTTTTCGTTTGTTTAGCTTCATTCAGAAGCTTTCCTCTCACCAGGAAAAACATAAGAATTTGCGTTTGAAATAAAAGCTTTTGTGTTTAATTTTACATCTTCCTACCTGAAGAAGAATGTTCCCATTGCAGGAGCTTTCTTGCTAACAATGGCTGGTAATTTGGGAGAAATCCCCCCTTTTAGCGGTGAGCAGGCACATCGTCTGAGCAGGCACCCAGGGAGGAATGTGTCATAAAGGCACATTCCTCATAATCAAGGATAATTCAAAAGGGAAACAGTGACCGAACATCCATGAGAGCCAACAGAAGCCTAATCCTGAGCCCAGCTCTGCAGACGGGGACACAGGCTGCTGCAAAGCCAGGGCAGATGCCAGGGAAGGGACCAGCCACAAATGGAACAGAAGTCCAGTCCAGAGCTTGGCATCTGGGTTCTTCAGCTGCCAGCCTTGCCTCGCGAGTAGCCACGATGTTTGGCTCCTGTGCAGAAAACAACAGAGGATGAGGCTAAAGAGGTCCATGCTCTGTCCTGCCAGCAACAGGACGAGCCAGTGCCAAGAGAAGGCTGCAGTGCCACTCGGGTGCCAATGTGCCTTGGAACGGCTTTTATATTTTCTAAAAGGACAACAGAATTCCTGCAAAAAGAAAAGGCCAGATCCAACACTCAGAACCATTTCTCCCATTTTCCTTTTTCAAAAGAAAAAAAATGCTATTCCTGTCCACAGTCCATTTTTTTTTTTTTTTCACAAGGCTAACGTGTACAGGTCGCTTTCTGCTTCTCTCCTGCATCCCAGAGCCTCACATCAAAACCAAGCCGGCAGTTTGTTTCACAAATGTTACTAAACTTCTAATTTTGACTTCCCCATTATTATTTGCCTTCTCTTAGTTCCCAGAAAGCATTGTCCATAGAATGCGTGGAGTGGGATGTGGGGTGCAGAAGGTAGTAGCCTGAGAGACCATCTTGGTTATGGGCTAAGTAAGACATTCCAAGCCTGGGGATTTGCAGTAGGCTTTCAAAGACCCAATGTTCTATTTATAAGGAAATCTTTTCTGCAATTGTTCAACTGGGGAGTCTGTAAGAAAACTAGAGCAGTAAGATGCTGGAATAAGTAAAATTCACTACCTGGATACCATGATTTCCTGAAACAGAAGAAATCAGAAATAAAGAGGTAGAATCCCTTTGTCCATTCGCATTAGATGGAAGCAAAGGAAGAAGGAAATAAAGAAGCCAATGGAGGACACAGAAACCCTTCATTGTGGGGTCTCCTCTAGCCTGGCTCAAATTAATGCTCAGATGTATTAACCAGAGAAACATTTCCGGTAAGACAATACAAAATCTCTTGTCATCACGGGGAAGATCTTGATTTTGTCACTTCATTCCAGGTCTTATAGAAGAGGGGTGAATTTGAGAATATTACACGTAAGGCTTTTAATAAAAACATCAGGGGCATTTTATTTGCTAATATTACTAGGCTCTTATTTTTCTATTCAAAATCCAAATTAGTAGATACTAAGGGCAAACATTAAAATCTTCTTAATTATTCGTATATGACCTCTTGTGTTTTAATGTTTCTTAGGCGAAATACCTGGATGATTGATAAATAAAACATAGGCACAGGCCATTGGTATCCTAAAATGCAATTCTTACGTAATTCTTAGGGGAGAAAATAAGGCTTCTCAAGGTGACTGTGACTATTTCACTCTTCCCTACCACGGAGCAAATAGCACACTCCATTCATAACTTTCATTTTATTATTTCTCTTCCCACACAGTGCTTTTGCTCAAACCATTCCCTTTTCTTAAGCTAACTTTCTCTGCCAGCATTCTTTTCAAGGCTCAGCTTAAATAAGTTATGAAACTTTTACAGGGACCTTTCTTTTTCTCCTGTTCTTCCATCATTTATGTCTGTACCACAGAGCTCAGCATTTGATTATATTGCCTTGCCATTTAGTAGTTCTCACATAAGTATTATTTATACAATGGTGGTCTCTTTGAGGGAAGAAGTCATGACTTCTCGTTTTCTTTACCATGGGCTGGCCCCATGATAATAGCTTGAATTTTTAGAAAAGATTAGTTTCTTTTCAAATTAAAATTTATCTCTATGTGAATTCTTATCTCTATATGGACGATGAAAAATAAAGCTTTTCACAAGACAAGGTTTACTATTTTTATGGGGTCTTAATATCATTTCTGGGGCACCAAGTAAGTATACAGAAGGCTAGGGTTCAAAGAAGAAGAACCTTTTTTTTTTTTTTTTTTTTTTTTTTGAGACAGAGTCTCACTTTGTTGCCCAGGCTAGAGTGAGTGCTGTGGCATCAGCCTAGCTCACAGCAACCTCAAACTCCTGGGCTCAAGCAATCCTCCTGCCTCAGCCTCCCGAGTAGCTGGGACTACAGGCATGCGCCACCATGCCCAGCTGATTTTTTCTATATATATTAGTTGGCCAATTAATTTTCTTTCTATTTATAGTAGAGATGGGGTCTCGCTCTTGCTCAGGTTGGTTTTGAACTCCTGACCTTGAGCAATCCGCCTGCCTCGGCCTCCCAGAGTGCTAGGATTACAGGCATGAGCCACCATGCCCAGCCAAAGAGGAACCTTTTAATTAAACCAGTGCAAGGATAGAGCAATGGGCACAGTAACAAACACTTGCAATGTAATCCCTCGTGTCTACCATGAAGAAAGAACACAAGCACCTCACTCGGCTGGGTATCATCAGCGTTTCTGGGCTCTCCCCAAATATTATTCCATAGTCCACTAATAGGATTTTTCATGCTTTAGTGGTATAGTAAATCTATTTAAATAGCAAGTTTGAGGAAAGATGCTTCAAAATGTTTTCCTGAGGCGTTCTCAGAGCCATAGTTCACCTGCAGGTATCACTTCATTTTCAGGGAAAGAAAAAAAAAGAAGTCAAGAAATTCAACACTAGATGCTAATTTAATGCCTGTCTTGTCTTGAGACTGTGCCTCTCAAATGTTTAAATTTTTATTTTATTTTAATAACAACATTGTATTAAAAGCCAACACCAGTCTGCAAACTTAAGGACTACCAACTTGAACAAAGAGAATAAAAGGAAAACAGAAATTGGTTTAAGGACTTTCAGTAATGCCAACAGAAAGAAGATTTATTCAGAGAAGATGTGAGTATCAATGTCATTTTATGTCAGATGTCAACATGTCAAAAATAATTGTGTTTTGTTGAAATAATTAAATAAAATTGCTTCTTTCTTTTGTTTCTTCAGAAATGAGTATGCCGCATAAAGCAAGCACTTTCAAAATGTGTCATTCTGCTTAGAAACAATATTTAGTCTCCTGGTGCAGTTCGGGGTACCTGGTGTTAGAAAGGATGTTAAAGACCAAACCGTCTTCAGCTACATGTGGGAAAACACGGCCAATTATGAGGCTGTAAAGAGACTTTTAACTGGATATTGCTCACTCTTCCTTCTTTACCCAACTGCTTCCTAACCCTAGCCCAACTCTTAGTAGTAGAGACATCTGTTTTACAAGTGAAGAGGATTCTTTTTCAAAAGTACAGCCTACTAACACGCAGAGACATTGCCACTCATAATCTTATGCATCCTTTTGTCCTTTGACAAGATATTTGTTTGAGGTTGAGTAGACACAGCCAAAATGGCAACTGAAAGGACCAGTTCGGAAAACCCATCAGTTGCAGCCAAAACAGGATGCTTGTGTTCTATTCATAACATCCTTCTTTTCCTCACTGATCATCCAGTTTTCTCCAAGGGGCTTTGTAGTGAGCGAAAATGAAATGCATATATGTACGTCCACCAAGAAACAAAATGGGGCTTTAATAAATAGTTTATTTGCTTTTCAAACTGGCACAGTGTGGATTTCAGCTTCCTACGTATCATGAGAAATAAAGCTTTAGGCAAGGCAAGGATATTCACGCCTCTGCCAAAAATTAATATATTTTTTAATGATAAATTAACATCAAAAGTTTTATACATATTAGTGATGGTCTGACCTCCAACTGTTAACAGTCATGTCCAATCCACACACACAGAAGGAGAAAATATGTCTACTATGAATGTTCAATTTGTTCAGTTCCCTCCCATGTCTTCTCAGCTGCTAATGCTGCTCTGCAAACAGATGATGGCTTTAGTGGGAAAGGAAAACCAACAGGGATACACTATTTTAAATTTTTAAAGGTGATAATTTGTAAGTTAGATATGCTTCATCATTATGTTTACTAGAATACATATATATGTGGACAATTTTAAAGCAACAACCAATTCCCAGAAGCTGATAGAATTTCAAAACAAAATCTCCTGTTGTTTGAAAGCAGTGTCTGCCATTTTAGAGAGGGAATCTCCAACTGGATGGAACAAACATTTACTAAATAACTATGTGCCAGGTTTGTGTGTGTTGAGGGGTGGGAGATGGTGTCAGGAAGTTGCAAAACAACATGGTCAGTGTAACAAAATTGAATTGAGAACCTAGAAAAATGCCACCCAATCCAGTTCCATATGCAAAATACAGGAGAATTAGAAACTATCCTGAAATCTATCAAAGTACAAGCCAAGGCTAAGCAGCCAATGAGGAGCTGGCCATTCCACCAACTTTCTCCATGTTCTTTCTATAAAAAATTCTTTTTATTGCAATGGAAACAGCAAAAAGACCTCAGATAAAGAAGACAGAGGCCTGAAGTCACAATCAGTCCCACGATAATGGTAGCCCCACCAAAGACGAAAAGCAAAGACAATTAACCAAGGGTTGAGACGTTCACAGAAGCCAGGTTAGAATATTCACATTTAAGTCCTATAAAATATCAGCTTACATATTACTTGGTCTTGGAAACTGTGAAGGGTTTCTCCTCTGAACAGAATTTTTGTTATTACAAAAGGTTATTACAAATGCTTAAGAAAGTAATTCAATAATCATCATTTTTAGTACATTTATAGAAATTTCAAAGGTATACATTTACAGGAGTATATAAAGAATGCCATGCAACATCCACATGTGGCTCCAGGAGACTAGCGTCCTGATTCTTCTCCTACCTAGCTCAATGATGGTGACTCCTTCTCCATGTCTTTGCTGGTTCCTCCCCCTCTCCCTGACTACTTAATGTTGGAGTCACCCAGTGCTCAGGCCTTGGTTCTCTCCTCTTTTCTACCTACGTTCAGTCCCTGTATTTTAAATACCACATTTATGCTAACTACTCCCAAATTTATATCTCTTCCCCAGAACTCTGTTCTGAATTCCACCTGCCTACTCAATATTATCACTTGTATGTCTAAATTCAACATATTCAAAACTCCTTTTCTCCAAAATCTACTTCACTCATGGTCTTCCTATCAGTTGATGACACAGCCATCCTTTTAAGCCATCGTTTGTATCATAATTGATGCCTCTCTTTCTTTCATAAGCTATGTCTATACTATTAGCAAATCCTGTTGGCTCAAACTTCATAATGTTTCTAGACTCCAACCATTTCTTAACACCCCCATTGTCATCTGGACCTAGTTTAAGCCACCATCATCTCTTGCTATCTCCTGCCTTACAATAACTCCCTTGTCATAGGTCTCTTTGCTTCTATCCTTGCCAAAATCTATTATTGATAGAGCAATCTTTTTTTTTTTTTTTGAAACAGGGTCTTGCTCTGTCACCTTGGCCAGAGTGCAGTGGCGTCATCATACCTCACAGCAACCTCAAACTCCTGGGCTCAAGTGATCCTCCTGCGTTAGCCTCCCATGTAGCTAGGGATACAGGCATGTGCCACCATGTGCCCAGCTAATTTTTATTTTTTGTAGAGATGGGGTCTCCCTATTTTGCCCAGGCTGGTCTCCAACTGCTGGGCTCAAGCAATTCTCCTACCTCAGCCTCCCAAAGCGCTGGGATTACAGGCATGAGCCACCCTGCCTGGCCTTGGAGCAATCTTTTTAGAAAGTAAGTCAGATTGTATTACTCCTCAGCTCAGAACTTCAGTGGTTCCAGTGGTTCCCGTTTTACTCAGAGGAAAACCTAAAATTCTTACAATAGAATTACCTCTCTACATTCATTTCCTCCCACTCTCTCACTTTACTCACCACTCTGAATCCTCACAAACTTAGCATATGTTGTTCCCTCTATCTGGAATATTCTTCCCCCATATATCCACCCAGCTGAATCTCTCACTTCATTTTTATTCTCACATCACTTTCTCAATAAGTCCTAACCTATAGTACTTAAAATTGCAAACTGCCCCTCCACAGTATTCTACTTTACTTTGTACTATAACCTTCTAACATACTCTATAATTTACTTATGTGGTATGCTTATTATTTAATGTATATCTATCCCCTTAGAATATAAGCTCTACAAAGCAGGGATCTTTGTTTGTGCACTTCACTTATGTGTCCTAAGTATCCAGAACAATGTCTAGCTCATAGCAAGTATTCAGTAAATATTGTTTTAATGAATTTCATTTGATAAATATATATTGAATACTTAAACTCTCTAGACATTGGCTATATATTAATGAATCGTGACCCTGTCCTCAGGGGGCTTATATCTTAGTGAAGGGAGTGAGATAATTAACAAGTAAACTAGTAAGCTCATTTCAGATGGCAATAAGAACTATAAAAAACAGGGTTATATGAAAGCTGTGGAGTGGCAACTTTAGATGGAACTGCCAAAGAAGTCTTCTCTGAAGAGGTGACATTTGGGTTGAAATCTGAATGACAAAAGGAACTGGACTACAACAGTCTTGGAAGAGACCTCTTGGAAGAGGGGACAGATCAGTAAAAGATCTAAGGCAATGATAAGATTAGCCTATAAAGCAATAGAAAGAAAGACAACAGGTCTGATGAAAGTCAATGTGGAGAATAGGTATTAATAGAAGGTGAGTTTGGAGAGGTAGGCAGGGGCCAGATCACATAGGCCTTGAATGCCATGGCAAAGAGTTTGAATTGTAGTCTATGTACAACATAATCTGATTGATCTTGTAAAAATATTATTCCCAGTTGCTTTTTGGAAAATGGATTGAGGAAGGAAAAGAGTAAAAACAGGCTGATTAAAAATATAAGATAGGAAGCAATACAGTAGATTAGATATTCTGCAGAGAATAGATGGTCCACTACAAAATGCCTTCTGTTGAATATGTTACAACAAACATGCTTTCAAATGCATTAGTGGACTCACAAAAAAATAAAGGGAAATAACTTCATTGGAAAGTTGGACTAGTTAATGAGTATTAAGCACAGCAAAAAAAAAAAAAAAAAAAAAAAAAGAAAGAAAGAAAGAAAGAAAGAAAGAAAGAAAGAAAGAAAGAAAGAAAGAAAGAAAAAAGAAAAGAAAAGAAGGGGAAATAACTGGGGGAAAAAATAAAATATAACAGTGAATTAGAATCAGAATGGTAAGGAAACTTGGAAGTCAAGACAGTCCTGAAGGTAAAATTCAACACGTGAACCTAGAGGTGTGGGAAAGAAAAGTCACTTACAAAATGAAAGGCTAGGCTTCAAGTCCGTACAATGTAGACAGGCTAAAATCAGACCCATACATAATAATGGGACCCTCAAAGAGGCCAGACTCTCAATCAATGAAAGCATGAGCATGAAAAAAAAAGTTCCACTTGCCTGCCTCACAGGAAGCCAGCAGAAAAACCCGTCTGCTCCAATCTCCGCTCTGGATATAAGAATAATTACAGTATAAATGATAGTTTCCCTAAAATTTGTAACCTTCAAATGAGCTTAGGGTTGAAATTTATATTAGTTGCACAATTGAGGAAATTCCAAGCTATTCAGAATCATGATAAAGATACTGATTAAATTTAGACTTTGTAAAGTTGGATAATATTTAAAGATTTATCACTAACAAAAAAGAAATGGAATGTAAATTCCAAACTAATAGAGGAGAAAATTTAGACTAAGAAAAAAATTTAAACTCAACAAGAAAGAAGAAAATATCAAGTTTAGAGGAAAATATAGGATACATTAAAAGACAGAATAGGAACAAATAAGAATAAAAATGAAAACAGAGTAAAATATTGGCAATAAATCAAACTACAATAAGTCAAGCTGGAAATTTTTTTAAAAATTCAGCTGTATGCCATTCACAAGAGATACACACCAACATATACTGAAATGGCAAAGTGGAAAATAAAAGCATGGAGAAAAATATGGAAGGCAAATGCTAATTGAAAGAAAAATAGGCATGTTAACATCAAATCACATAATCCATAGGTATTATTAGGGACAAAAATTGACACCATATGAGTCAAAATAAATAAGATAAAATATATATATTTATATTTTATATGTATATTACATATATATTTTCTCCTATATTCTGGTCTGAGATATAAATATACTATATATGTGATATAATATACTTATAGTGCAATGGATTATAAATATATATTATATGTGATGTATTTTATAATATATTTAGATATATCGCAGACCAGAAAGGGAAAATTCTAAAATTTATAGCACCAAATACAATTATAAGAAAAAAATAAATTCACCATTTCAGAAGACTTAAAAAATTTATTTTAGTACTTAAAAGGTCAAAATCAATAGCGTTATAGATTTGAAGAGCAAAATTAACAGGCTTGATTTAATGGAAATTTAAAGAACCTGCTCCAAACAACTAGAGAATGCTATTGCCTCAAACACAGATAGATCATTTACAAAAACTGATCAAGTACCAAGGCATAAAATATCCATAAATTAAAAAAAATACATATCATACATTCCATATTCCCTCACCAAAATGCAATATTGTTTAAAATATATTAAAAGAATAAATTTTTAAAAATTGTGGTAACACTTAAAATATACTTTTAAATTGCTCAGAAATTAAAGAAAAACAAAATATAAATTTGAAAATATTATTTAAAGTCAAAATAAATGACATGCACAGATATTTTTTAAAGTTTATAATAGAAAAGCAGAAAGACTGAAACTTAAGGAGCAAAGTATCCAAATTAAAATTTAGAAACATAAAAACAGAATTAATGTTAATGAGGTGGAAGAAAGAAAAATGTTTAAAAAACATAAATTAATCATTAAGATGAATTAATTTAAATTGAGATACAATAGTAAACAACAAAATGAGAAGTTGATTTTTTAAAATACTAATAAAATAGACAAATTAATGAGAGATTGATCAAGAAAAAAGAGGCATAAGTAAACAATACTATAAATGAAAATGGATTTACAAATTCAGACAGAAAATTTTTAAAATCACGATACCCTGAATATTAGGCTAATCATGTAAAACATTAATGAAATGGACAAATTCTATTAAAAACATAAAACTTAATAAAACTGACTCAAGAGGAAATAGAAAACACCAATAATCCCATTAACCTTTGTAAATATTGTAGTTAAAAGCCTTCCCCTAAAAATCACCAGATTCAAATGGTTTTAGAAATAAATTGTTCTAAACTTTCAGGGTGAAAAATTTTTTAATTTACACAGAGAATGCAAGAAGAGAGAACATTTCCCAACTTATTTTAGGAAGGTACTAGAATCTTGATATTGAAATCATACAAAGTCCTAATAGAAAAAGAAAATACAGGCCAATCTCACACAATGCAAAATTCTGAACAAATTATTAACAAATTGAATCCAGATTTATAATTCTTAATGTAATGCATATTGATAAAGTTGGATTTATCTCAAGAATACATGTCTCCTTTAGTTATAGAAAGTCTTATATTTTACCACAATGAAAAAAAAAAGATAACATATCATAGTCTCAATGGATGCAAAAAATTCAACAAAATTTAAAATCTATTCATGTTAAAAGTTAATAGCAAATCAGAAAATGAAGATAACTTATTAATAATTAAGCAGAAAAACAGTGTCCACCAAAAATCTATAGTATATATAACATATAAAATAAAATATTAGAGTCATTCTTGTTAAAATTTAAAACAGAAATCCACCATGGTTCTGGTCAGCAAAGTATGAAAACAGTGATTTTTTAAATTTAATAAAAGTTTACAAATCAGGATAAGCTATAGTAATTACATGATGAGATTTTTAGCATAAAAACTTAAATAAATCTACAAATTATTTTTAAAGTAATATTTAATTAGGGTAAAAATTAATATACAAAACTTAATTGCATTTCTATAAACCAGCAACAAACATAAAATGTAATTTTTTAAGACCATTTACATACTAAAATATTTACAGATGAAATCTTAGATTTGTTTCAAAGTAATATGGGATAAGAGAGTGGATGGAGGGATAGATGAAATAAGATAGGCCATGTATTGATAACTGTTGAAGCTTATTGATGAATAAACTGAGCCCATTATACTATCCTCTCTCTATATATATGTATGCTTGAGAATTTTCACAACTAAAAATGTTTTAACGATTAGAGGAAAACATGGATTAAATTCTTTATAACCTGAAGTGGGAAAAACTTTCCTATCTGCCCACATGAAACAAAAAACTCGCATAGCAAAAATAAGAACCAAAAACTAAAACACCATAAGTAGAACTAAAATACAAATGTCAAACTGGAAAAAAGAATTTGTAACAAATCACAGACAAAACGAAAATTCTCTAATATATAAAGAGCTCCTAAAAGTTGAGAAGACCAATAATGTAATAGAAAATAAGTTTAAAAAGTATAAGCAGGCAGGCCATAGAAATGAAAATATGTTCAATTTTGCTTATAATATAGAGAAATACATATTAAAACTATTCCAAAGATCCATTTCTCACTTATCAGATTAGACAAAAAAAACCAGATAATGACAACATGATCTGTTGGCAAGGCTAAGGGAAAATGGGCACTCTTCTATAATGGTGGTAGAAATGTAAAAATGGTATAATGTCTGTGGATACATTAGAAATACTTAGCAAAATGTCATATGCATATTTGATCCAGCAATGCCACTTCTAGGACTCTATCCCAAAGACCCATGACCGAAATGCCAATAAGGTAGGCACAAACTTAATCACTGTGACATTATTTTCAATAGCAAAAGACTAGAAACAACCCAAATGTCCATTTTTGGGGCCTGGTTGGATAAACTATGGCAAATCTATACAATACAATATATTGCAGCCGTACTAAAGAATAATCTGTAAAGATAAACATTTGTAAATGTTGATATGGAGTCAGATTCAAATATGTATTGCTAAATAATAAAAGTAATATTCAAGAAAATATTTATGGTTTTTTGCATCTTATTGTCAAGGTTTTATTGTTATTGTATGCTTAGTATAAATATACTCATTGTGCAAAAGGAGGGAAGGGAAATAAGATTTTTTGTATAGCTATTTTTTATGTTTTTGAAAAGAAACAACAGAAGGGACAATTTAAAACTGTTTTTTAAAAACGGTTACCTATGAAGGAGATAGAGAGCAGGGTGGAGGGGCAGGGATAGAATATATCTTGTTATATAGTTTTGACTTTGAAACAGTACAAATTCAAAAACAAAATTAAATCAAAAAGGAGTAATCAGTACATCAAAATTGAAAACAGGCCGGGCGCGGTGGCTCACGCCTGTAATCCTAGCTCTCTGGGAGGCCGAGGCGGGCGGATTGCTCAAGGTCAGGAGTTCGAAACCAGCTTGAGCAAGAGCGAGACCCCGTCTCTACTATAAATAGAAAGAAATTAATTGGCCAACTAATATATACAAAAAATTAGCCGGGCATGGTGGCGAATGCCTGTAGTCCCAGCTACTTGGGAGGCTGAGGCAGGAGGATTGCTTGAGCCAGGAGTTTGAGGTTGCTGTGAGCTAAGCTGACGCCACGGCACTCACTCTAGCCTGGGCAACAAAGCAAGACTCTGTCTCAAAAAAAAAAAAAGAAAAAAAAAATTGAAAACAAACTGAAAGAAATGAATCCAACTAAATATCAAGTTGGTGGCTTAACTAGACATAGAAAAACTTTACTTCAATTTACTCTAAAATACTCTGAGCATTCCTCTCTCATAGGATATATTCTACAAACAAAAAGAATCACAGAGAAACATCAAATTTCATTCAGTAGTCTTATGGCTAGTAGTAATACTAGTATTATTATTTTGAAACCATTAATATTATATAGAAGGATAAAGGAAATAATTATGCCCTTATGAACCAAGATTCTCTGTGTAAGGAAAAAAGCATACAAAGTTAAGATAAAACTCCATAAACTGAAGTTTGAATTGGAAAAACATGAACATCCTTTTTCTTATAAATATACATATAATTCCTAGTTGTCTTCCTTTAGAAACCTGGAAGAAATGGCAATCCAAAATCAATGAATACCCCTAGCACCTAGAATTAAGGTTTCTAAGTACCAATTGCCACAGAAGGAATTAGGGCTTTTTAGAGAAATGACTGTATTTAGCTCTGGGGCAAGAAATGTCCAAGATAAGCCTGAGACATCTTTTGTGCCAGAAAGGAAGAAAGCTGCAAAAGACCAATGAAGTCATCTCAAAAGGACAACGGAGCCAACTTGAAAGGACTCCCACTGAACTAAAATGAGACAACTTGAGCATCAGGAAGAATAATGACCATAATAGTTGACACACATAAAACATATAAAAATCCATAGTTCATATGACATTGATAGAAACTTACAAGTCACCATTAAAAGTTACTAAGATGTCTACCAATTACTCTAAACATCAACTCAGTGAAAGAATCAAGCATTTATTCTTCTTTTTCATACAAATTGTATTTTTAGAGTAACCGAATAATGGATAAAAGGAGATCCTTTTTATAGAAGGAATACGGAAGAAATGATAGAATTAGATAATCACCATTTTTGCACTACTTAATGAAATAATAGAACAAGGCAATAATTATCAATGAATGTTGTGCTGATTATTCTCTATCGGTCCCTCAGCTCTGTTCTCTGCCCTTCCCTGGGCTGCTCTGTGCCCCAGGAATCTGACCTGGATGAACTGCTGCTGACAGAGGATGGAGTGGAGGGAGAGATTCGTGTTATTCTTCCCACTCCAGCTCAGGCTCACTGCTGTGCTGACAGGCTGCTTTTCCTTTTGGCCACAGCTCCCTTCAGGTGGCCCATCTCCCCCCTAACACACACTCCAGCTCTTACCTGGTAACAACAATCTCTCTCTTTACCACCTCAAGTTTAGAGGCAGTAGCAGCCCCTGAGAGGTGTGTGTATATATGTATATGTATACACACACACACACACACAGAACCTGCATCCAATCCAATCTAGCTCCTAGACCTGACTCCCAGTTCATAGCAAATACGGGTCACAGAGGAACAAGCAAGGAAGAAAGCAGCCAAATCCAAACTGTAAGACATTCTACAAGACAAAAAACCTGGATACCTCAATAAATCAACTAAAATTGGGAGAGAAGGATGTATAAGAATAAGAAACTTGAGGACAAGCAACATGCAGACTTTGTTTGGATCCTTATTCAAACAAAGTACTCATCTTGAAGACAATTGGGCAAATCTCAATATGGGCCTGATATTCAATGATACAAAAAAACTACTAACTTTGTTACGTATGACAATGACATGGTTGGTATGATTTCTTAAAATCCTTATTATCTAGACATAAACACTGAAGTATTTGTGGGTAAAATAATATAATATCTGGGATTTGTTTTAAAATATTCTAGGAAATAAAAGAGATGGTAAATGAGATAAGATTATAATAATTAATATTGCTATATATTTAAAACATTAAGATACCACTTACAAAAGTAAGAATAAATACATAAAATCATAAAAATAAATTTCACAATAGATGTAAAAGACCTCAATGGAGAAATTTATAACATTATTAAAGATATCGGCCGGGCGCTGTGGCTCACGCCTGTAATCCTAGCTCTTGGGAGGCCGAGGCGGGCGGATTGCTCAAGGTCAGGAGTTCAAAACCAGCCTGAGCAAGAGCGAGACCCCGTCTCTACTATAAATAGAAAGAAATTAATTGGCCAACTGATATATATATATAAAAAAAAAAAATTAGCCGGGCATGGTGGCGCATGCCTGTAGTCCCAGCTACTCGGGAGGCTGAGGCAGAAGGATCACTCAAGCCCAGGAGTTTGAGGTTGCTGTGAGCTAGGCTGACGCCACGGCACTCACTCTAGCCTGGACAACAAAGCGAGACTCTGTCTCAAAAAAAAAAAAAAAAAAAAAGATATCAAAAAGGCCTAAATAAAAAGAATGAATAATAAATAAATTGATAGAAAGTATCAACACATTAAAGAGGTCAACTCTATCCAAATGTATCTAAAAAGGCAAAGTAATTCTAATCAAAATCTAAACAGGGGTTTTCAAGGAACTCAATCTGCTAATTTTAAAATACATATGGAAGAGCTAAGGACCAAAAATAGTAAATAGCAGGTGAAGGAAATAGCCCTACCAGGAAACATACATTAAATCCATAGTAATTAATATAGTTTAAGCATAAAGATAAACATAAAAGCCAATTGAACAGTTAGAGAGTCCAAATCAGAGCCAAGCATATATGAAAATCTGATTTATTAAGGCACTGCCTATTAAACAAAAAATAATAGACTGTGGTTTTCCATAAAGGAAAACAAAATAAATTGGGATGCTTACTTTTGCTTTAGACAAAAAATTATTTAAACCTTAGAAGTAATAAACAAAATTTATAGGCTTTTAGAAAAAAAAAAGTGTATGCTATCTAAGTGACCTTAGAGTTGGGAAGGATTTCTTTAAAATATATAAAAATCACAATTCATAAAGTACAAGATTAATAAATTTGCCCGCATTAAAATTAAGACCTGATCATCAAATGATACCATAAGGAGAGTAAAAATATAATCCACTAATTGAAAGGAGATACTTGTCTCATGTAAAAAACAGAAAAGGATCAGTATCCAAAATATATAAAGAATCTTTATTAACCACTAAAAAATAAAAATTAAAAAGTGAACAAAATATATCATATTAGAATAGGCAATGCTGGAGCAGCAAAGAAACCTAAAATTCCCAGTGGATTAAACCCTACAACGATTTATTTTTTGTTCACACATTGCTTACTGCAGGTCAAGTGACTCTTTAGGGCAGCTGTCCTTTATGCCGTGATGCAGCAACCCAAGCTATTTCAATCTTGAAGCTCCACCGTCTCAACATAAGCCTCACTGCTTCAGGAGAAGAGGGAGCTAAGAAGGCATGCCTCAACTCTTAAATGCTCCAGTTCCTCTCAGAACAAGTGATCAGAACAGTTCATATGACCCCACCCAATTGTAACGTGGCTAAGTTTGGGGGGATCGCATATGTAATTGTGAGCAGAACTTCCTTGGGGATAGACATAAACAGACATTCCATAAAAGAGGAAACAGACATGGCTAAAGAAATACCTGGCAAAGTGTTCAGATGTAGTAAAGGAAGCAAAGAATAAAATCACTGTTAGATACCATTAGATACTACACCAAATTGGCAAAAACTTAAAAGTCTAATAACCAAGTGTTGTAGACAAGAGTGGGGAGCAACATATTGTCTTATACTGCTGGTGGAAGTGCAAATCAAAACAATCATTTTGGAAAACAACTTGGCCTTATTTTGAAAAGTTGAGCATACACGTAAACTACGACCCAGAAATCTCATTTTAATTTTTTTAAAATTGGGTACCTTCTTGCATGGTTTTATTTAAAAAGTTTTATCACCAAGTAGATGTAGCTGCTGGCATATTATAGATAATGAAATTTTTATATCACTCATAAGTGTATGCAAAGAAATCTAAACCCTGTAATAATTTTATAAACTCCATCATCCATTTAAAAATACATGTCCAAATTCATCTTTAAAGTGAGAAATGTTGCAGTGTTCCTTTGACTCCTTGAACTTTATTCTAATTTAATTCATTTTATGTTTAAAAGCATTTTATTGATCACCCTATCATATTCCTCTGCAACAAAAATACAACTTTAATATAGTAAAATGTATGTGTTTATTTTTTTTTTATGTTCGGTCTCAGAAGACCATGTGAACATGCTCGTGACACCATGAATTGTGGCACCAAAGAGACAGAAACAAACCAAGTGCTGTCAACAGGCAATTGTGCAAATAGGGTTTACTGCCATAATAGAATACTATGCAACACTGAAAAACTGGTAAACTACAACGATGTGCAACACATATCAACATGGATAAATTTCAAACAGATAATTTTAATGAAAAAGTAAACTGCACAAAAATATATGACAAACCATATACCATTAGTAGAAAATATGTGTAAAAGCGAACCATGTATCATTGATAAACATCTATATAATAGAACTATAACAAAAGAGAAAAGAAAAGTTAACCGGACTCAGAACAGTGATGATATTACTCCCACTGGGGAAAGGGAAGGGTGGTTTTAGAACAGGTGAAAGGAAGCTTCAACAATATTTGCAGTGTTCTACTGCTGAATTTTGGATGTTTATTTTACTATTCTTTTATGTTATTTTTATGACTGCAATATTTTTCAGTGCTTTCAAAGAGAAGCAAAAGTGGCTACGAAAATCCAGGCTGACCTGACCTAAAGAGCCCCCATCATAATGCAAGTAATGTGGTCCTCGTGTCTGGGGACATTGTCCTTTCTGCCTGAGCACTCAATGTTGGGAGGAGCAGAGCAGAAAGGAGACACGGTCCTTACATTAAGATCAGCTCTATGCTGGAGAGTCTCGCTTCTGAGGTTTAGAGTTTGTTATCTGCTAGGACTGTGGGGCGCGGTGACAACGCCATTAAAATATGGCGCTGATATCCGGTGCCTCGCCCTTGCTTCTCCCGCTGGTAAACAAGTTCTGCGCCTGTGTGTCGAATGTAACCAATGATATGAGTTTCCTGCTTTGCAGTGTATATAAGAAACTGCCCTTCCCCTTTTCTGGGTCTTCCGCAAAATGTAACCTAAGGGATCCCCCAATAAAGCACGGTCAGAAGAACTCCTGTTGCCGCGTCTTCCTTGCTGGCGAGGTGGGCGCGACAAGTGGTGCCGAAACCCGGGAAAACGAAACAACCTTGAAGCACCAGCGGAGACGACCTCATTAGGAGGTGAGTTCAGAACTGACGTGCGGGACGGCCGTTCTCTCCCTTTCCCCAAGTCACTATGGGCAACATACCGCTTCGGCGCTTTGTGTGGCCTCTGAAGAACCTTTTATCTAGTAATAGGATTCACATTGAGAAACGTGATTTAAAGAATTTTTTGAAGGAAGTGGACCGGATTGCTCCTTGGTTTTTAGGCTCTGGTTCACTGACGATAGCGTCCTGGAAAAAACTAGGGAGAGACCTTAAGGGAGCATCAGATTTACAACCCGGTGTGCTTTTGCTTTATAGGCTGATTTTAGATTGTTTGAAATGTGATCCTCTCGGTTCTCAGAGTGCTGCAGAGCAATTAGCGGAGGTTCAGTCCGAGTGTTCAGAAGGAGGTTGTGGGGGAGGTGCTGCAGCGATAAGTGAAAAGGAGAAGTTGATAAACAAGCAACCAAGGTCGGGGACTAGCTCAGGGGCATTGGCCACGCCCCTGCCCCCCGGTACCACAGTTTCCAGACTTGCACTTTGAGCCTCACTCTGACAAGTCTGGGTCCTCGTCCGAGTCTTCTGACTCCGAGGGAGGAGACCCTCCGTGCCCTACTTTCGCTGACTTAAGGAGGGAGCTCCGGCAGCTCGATACACAGGAGGCGACACAGATCGCTCCTAAAACTGCTCCAGGTGCAGCGGGCGGAGGTACTAAGTGGCCGCCCCCGTATAGCCTAGAGTCAGATGAGAAACTAAAAAAGAAAGAGAAACCAATTTTTCAAAAAGCGGCAGGTTGTGAGCGGTACCGCCCACCTCCGCATGCCCCGCCTTGAGAAGGGCTGGGTTTTTCTTAGGGGCCGTTCGCCGCTAGAGAGCTTCTGCCCATACCCTGGAAAACAGACGAGCCGGTGTGGGTGCCTCAGTGGCCCTTGCCTAAAGAAAAGCTACATGCTGCCCGTGATTTAGTACAAGAACAGCTTACTCTTGGACATCTTGAACCCTCTCAATCTCCTTGGAATACTCCTATTTTTGTAATTAAAAAGAAGTCTGGTAAATGGAGACTGTTACATGACCTTAGAGCAATTAATGCCCAGATGCAGCTTATGGGGCCTGTCCAAAGAGGATTGCCCCTTCTCTCAGCATTGCCTAAACATTGGAGCCTTATTATTATAGACATCAAAGACTGTTTTTTCTCTATTCCTCTGCATCCGCAGGATAAGAACAGATTTGCATTCACGCTGCCCTCCACAAACCACGAGCAGCCTGATGCAAGATATCAATGGCAGGTTTTGCCTCAGGGCATGGCTAACAGTCCCACTATGTGCCAACTTTATGTAGCCTCAGCTATCCAGCCGGTTAGGCAGAAGTTTTCAAAGGTAAAGATTATTCACTACATGGATGACATTCTCTTATGTCATCGTGATGAGGGCATGCTTCGCCAAGCTTACGCATCCCTTCAGGCTCACTTAAAAAGAAAAGGCTTGTTAATTGCCCCTGAAAAGGTGCAAGAGGGAGAGGTAGGCACGTTTCTTGGCAGTAATATTCTCCCTGACAAGATTGTGCCCCAAAGACTGTCCATCCGAAGAGATGCCTTGAAGACCTTAAATGATTTTCAGAAACTGCTAGGAGATATCAATTGGCTTCGACCTTTTTTATGTCTTACCACAGCAGAGCTGAAGCCATTATTTCAGATTCTAGAGGGAGACTCACACATCACGTCTCCTAGAACTTTGACTCCTGAGGCCCTTAAGGCTCTTCATAAGGTAGAAGAAGCAATTCAAAAGGCGCAACTAGTGCGCATTCAACACCATGATCCTTTCTCCCTCTGTGTACTCCCTTCTCCTACGCTTCCTACGGCAGTGCTTTGGCAGGATGGTCCCCTTTTATGGGTGCATCCTCAAGCCTCTCCAGGAAAAGTGATTGGCCATTATCCTACCTGTGTGGCTGAAATAGCATTAAAGGGTATTAACTTGGCTGTTTCTCATTTCGGACGCTTTCCTGATAGCCTAATCTGTCCATATACTGCCAATCAGGTAAACACCTTATGTGCCACTCTTGATGTATGGGCCATATTGAGATGCACCTTCCCAGGGAGCATTGACAACCATTATCCCAGACATGCCTTACTGCAGTTTGCAATGAGAAACGAGCTTATTTTCCCAAGAGTAACGTCACTGTTACCTTTGGTTGATGCCTTGGATGTGTATACCGATGGCTCTAAGACAGGTATTGGGAGCTATGTCATTCAAGACAAGGTGTATACAAAACAGTTTAACTATTCTTCTCCTCAGCTAGTAGAGTGTGCCATAGTCGGTCTGGTTCTCAGTACTATCACTGAACCTATCAACATCATCTCAGACTCCTTTTATGTGGTCAATGCAGTTAAACAGTTAGAAAACTCCTTTCACATTCTTGCCAAAAGTACAGTCTTTTCTGTATTTACAGAAATTAGGAATACTATTCTAAACAGGAAAAACCCATTTTCTATTCAGCACATCAGAGCCCATTCTCTGCTACCAGGACCCATGGTGGCAAAGAACAACTTGGCAGACCGCGCCACTCGGGCCCTCTGGGTAGCAGACCCGCTTGTTGCTGCTACTGAGTTTCACAAGTTGTATCACGTGCCAGCCGAAACTCTGCGCCTCAAGTTCAACATCTCTCGCGCTGAGTCTCGTGACATAGTTCTGCAGTGCGCACCTTGCGCTCCCTTTCGTTCTGTTACTCACACTGGGGTTAACCCCCGAGGGTTGCGCCCACTGCAACTTTGGCAGATGGATGTCACCCACATTCCTTCATTTGGCAAATTACAGTATGTGCACGTTTCTATTGATACCTGCTCAGGTGTCCTTCATGCTACTCCTCTGCCTGGGGAAAAGGCCAGTCAGGTAATTACCCACTGCCTAGAGGCTTGGGCAGCCTGGGGTAAACCCCAGATTGTCAAAACTGATAATGGCCCAGCCTATACTTCCAAAGCTTTTCAACAATTTTGCACTCGCTTGGGTGTGGAGCACCGCACCGGTCTTCCCTACAACCCTCAAGCGCAAGGCATTGTGAAACGTGCCCATGGCACACTCAAAATGTATCTGCAAAAACAAAAAGGGGGAGATGCCTTACCGGCAATGGCACCAAAAGGACGCCTTTCCCTTGCTCTCTTTACTTTGAATTTTTTGAACCTAGACGCCAGAGGGCGCTCCGCCGCTGACAGGCATGTTGCACCTGGACAGCCTAAGAAGGAGCTGGTAAAGTGGAAGGATGTGTTGTCTAACCAGTGGAAAGGCCCGGATCCGGTAGTGGCCAGATCCGCCATGACTCCACCGTCTTTCCTCGTTTCCTCACCACCAACATCTCACTGGACCTGCCTCACCGCTTTGGCGACCCAAGTGAATGTCAACTCGCAGCTTAAAGGAGGAATTACGATCATTAATCAAAGGGTGGACTTAGTCCAAGAACAAGTGGACTCGTTGTTGCAGCTTGTGCAGCTGGGATGCGAGCAGTGGTGGCCCGGTTTATGTGTTACCTCCATCCCCTATCATAATTTGTCCCGTGCAGCAAACTTGTCTCGCCAACTGTCCCATTACCTAATGTCTAATTGGTCTCATGGATTTGAGGGACTGTTACTTGAGTTACAGCAGTCCATTATTCATATTAATTCTACACGGGTTGATCTTGCTGTTGCTAAAGGTTTAACTAGCTGGATTTCACAGGCTGCCAATCATCTTAAGGAATGGGCTGGTATGGGCGCCCTGGCAGGTCTCCTTGCGCTTATTGCCATATTAGGGCTCATGTGCATTGTCAAAATGGCGCGTCAGAACCAACGTAATCAGATATTGATGATTCAGGCTTTTGCTGCGTTAGAGCTTGGGCAAAACCCACAGGTTTGGCTAAACATGTTGAACTAGGGCGCTGTTATCGCCCCAGCAGCCCCCCGAGTTGGCTGTAAGGTTACTCCATGACGGGAATGCATGGGGCCCCATCATTGAGCGTCGTAGATTTGAGCCATGATGGGGAAGCAACCCATGTAGCCTAAGACAGAGGCCTTACCCATTTTGTCTGCCTGGCAGTCAGCCTTTGCACGCCTCCGAGTTCTGCTCATTGCACGAGGCAAGGTGACAGCTGTTGGCTATGAGGCTCTGCAGCCTTGATCGCTCTGTCGAAGGACGGGGCTGAGCGGCTGCTCAGTGCTCATTTATTAAATAAAACAGGGGGAGCTGTGGGGCGCGGTGACAACGCCATTAAAATATGGCGCTGATATCCGGTGCCTCGCCCTTGCTTCTCCCGCTGGTAAACAAGTTCTGCGCCTGTGTGTCGAATGTAACCAATGATATGAGTTTCCTGCTTTGCAGTGTATATAAGAAACTGCCCTTCCCCTTTTCTGGGTCTTCCGCAAAATGTAACCTAAGGGATCCCCCAATAAAGCACGGTCAGAAGAACTCCTGTTGCCGCGTCTTCCTTGCTGGCGAGGTGGGCGCGACATAGGACTGAAACCTTTTCTGTAAACTTTTTCATTTCCAGGTTTGATTAACAATAAATTGACTCTTTCAAGCTTTTGCTTGTCCGCATCGGAACTCTCCAGACTATGGTATCATTTCCCATAGCACAAAATTTGATTCATTCATTCACTCATTCATTCAGCAAATGTTTATTGACTTCCCATACTGTGCAGGGTCCTGTGAAGAACACAGAGCAGCCTCTGTGTTCTACAATTCACAGGAATTTTAGTGGAAGAAATAAGGACCATTCAAAAGAAAGAACAGAGGAGGGGAGAAAAAGAGAGGAGAGAGAATGAAGGCAAGTGTCTTGACAACAGAAGGCACAATGCACCTGCAGGAATAACAAGGATTTTATTTATTTATTCCCTAAGCCCACCTTGTTTGACACACTTTTCTCCATATAGTCCCTCAGCTTTGCTGGGGCCTGATTTTCAGAGGCAGCAAGAAAGGAAGAGAGAACTTAGGACCTGACACTTGACTCTCTGAGTGTGTTTTTATGTGAGTACCTTGCACTGTTTTGTTTGTTTGTTTGTTCTCTTTCAGGTCTGCCTCTTCAACCTTTTCTGGGCCATGAACTCCTAATGAAGCCTATGGAATAGGTTTTCCGAATAACATTTTTAAATGCATACAATAAAAATATATAGGATTACAAACCAATTACATTAAAATGCAATGGACCTCCCAGAGAGAGGACAGACTAGGATAATAAAACACAAAGGAGAAAGCAAGGCCTGCTCTTCTGAATGCTTCCACAAAAGATAACTGGTGAGGGTATAGTGATTTCACCCAAGACATATGTGTTTGCCTCACCAGACAGAGGAATAAACTAACTCAAGAAAACTTGATTTAAAAGTGAAGTGGCTGATTGTCTATTTCCTAATAAAGCACTGTAATCAAAAATACTCGGTGTTGTACTTCAACAGAGTGTTTCATTTATCAAATGTTTCCAGAACATCCAATCCATTTCTTAATTTCTGTTTACTCTTTCATCATCTCCCCCCATGCACCCCTGCTTTATTCCAATCTTTGATCTGCGTCTTGGATGTTGACAAAGGATTTAGCTTATCCTGCCTCGCTGCACAAGATTCCACCACCTCCCTATTAATGAAGCAAATAACACTAGAAGGGGATCTAATGTAAGCACTATGTGAACAGTAACTGTGACATTGGGAGGCCCGTAGATTGCTAGATCGCACATCTAATCATTCATGATAATTCATCCACTGGGCTCGATTGGGGAGGGGCGATGCTTTTTGGCATGCCAAATCTGACACCCGTCACAACTCGGCATCTTCACGGAAAGTATTTGACAGAGATCTATGTGCACCCGCGTGATGAAATGTGGTCTTTGCACCATCTCTTCATTTGGGAAACTTCCCAAATACCCCTTTAATAAAAGACAAAGATTTAAATATCTCCAGACCCAGGAGAGAGAAACACCTTGCCGTCTATTTTCTTTTTTCAGGAATTGCCTTTTTTCCCCAAACAACTCAATCAGCTTTAGTTATCGTTACAGTTTCAGACAAAACTATTGTATTACTTGCATCATGATATCCTTTCTGATAATTGATATCAGTTCACGTAAAAATTAAAATGCATTACCCTTACCCTTCCAAATGAGGACTCAATAATATTCTCTCTCTCTCTCCCTGTGTACACACGCACACATGTACATTTACCCAGCACCTTCTTCCTCTTTACATATCATAGTAGAGAGAGGAATAAAAAATTAAAAAAATATTAGATATTGCCTTTTGACTTGACTGCTAACACAATAAAGCAGCATTGTAAACTGAATCATGGGAGTCTGCTGTTCTTATTGCTCTCTTTGCTGGTATTACTTCATGGATATTAGAACCCTTAGGGATATTGGAATATGAATAAAGATTTTTTTTTAAATCAGCTGGGTTTTTTTTTTCTTGGTTCTGTTTCTAAAAATAATGCAGTTTGCAAAAACAGAAGGTTTGGTTTATAACACAAACAAAATTGTTACATTCTGAATGGGTTGTAAGTACCTGATTCTTTGCCTTTTTACTCATCCCTGCAAAAAAAAAAAAAAATCTGCAAATCCATTTGCTAACCAGCTGTACCTCTGTGCGAAACAGATAACAACCTGTGCAAGCCAGGGTTTGCTGTGAATCGGTGCTGATAGGCCTGAATCTCATAGCTTTTTTTAAATGCTAATGACAAGAAACATTTCCGAAGCCAAAACGCTCTTGTAGATCTGTCTTCCTCTATTATGACTGATATTTGCTTGTAAGTACATAGAACACTTGTTCCCTGTCCCTTATCTGCGGTGCTGCAGCATGCTGACCTACATACCATTCAGCACAATATGATGCACAAACATCTTCTATATAATTTTTCATTTTCGACTTAAAAACAGTAGAGGCAAAATAGGATTGCTGCAAATCTAACAAAGAGATGGCATTATTTCCAAATAAAAATGTGCATTTTTCCAAAGAATTTATTTGTCTAGCAGCATGAAGTTCATACATAGCAATGCCGGGAAAAGGGTGTTGAATTGCGATTAGGAAGGAAAGACTTAGGGAGAGAAACAAAACCCATCTTTTCTACTACCCGAGAATAATTAAACTAACTTATTTCTCACCACAATTAGAAGTTCAGCTTTTCTGAACCGTGTTTTTGCAGTGTCACGCAATGCGGCAAGATATAATAATCCTGAAATACATACAATAATAACAAAGGAATAAGGGTAGAAAGTGACACGGGTAGCTGTAGGGAGGGAAGAAATAATCTATTTTCACACCTGCTATTGTCAGAACACTCCAAACCACGTTATTTATCTTTTTTAAATTTCTCATCTCTATGGCTGCCACTTTGTAGGTCCTCTCCAACATTGATATGATACTTGGGTTTCCAGCAGAACTGTTAATAGCTGCAGTTGAAACCTTAAGCTTGTGGTTATCTGATGACCCAGCCTTCTTAGTGCTCTGCAAGACCATTGTAATTGCAAATACAGTCGAGCCACGTAAAGAGGAGGACTGTATTTCTAGGACAAGGGCACAAAGGAGACCAGCAGAGGTGCCAACAAGGGCAAAGGGCAAATAGGGTGACTGGCCAAATTGAAAACCCCTCATTAACTTGGAACACAGCTGGAAGGCTCCACTTACACCGCCTTTCCTTCACCGACTGAAGAGGTGGCTTACGAATGCACCTAGGTTTAATTTTTAATGATCAGCTGTCTTTGTTTTCCAAGTTTGATGTGTCTAAAACAATTGGAAAATCCTCAAGTAAGATAAAAATGGCTTGGGTTGTGGCCCAAATGACCTCTTCCCTTGCACTTTAAGTAATTTATTTTGTTTTCTAATTATTTTGAGGGACCGGAGTAAAAGAGCTGCAACAAATACTTTGCCACCATGGTTGGGTGTTAACAATAAGTTTTAAGCATGAATCACATTTCTGAATCATTATTTGGTGGTTCTCTACAAGTAGAGCAATGCTTTCTGAAGAGTTAGCAATTATTTTAAGTTTGACCAGCTAGAAGCCTCTTTTCCAAAAACCCAGATTAAAGATAAAATCAATTTTCACACTTTTTGCAATTTTACAGTTATTTTGCTTAATTGTTTGCACCAGCCAAATTTATCCATCAGCTGCCAGATCCCTGCTTATTTGTGAGCACTGTTAACCCAGCATTTTACAATTTCTATGTGATATGGTAAACAGAGCATTCTGCTGAGAGTCTGGAGACCCAGGGCTCATCTTAGCTCTACCATGAACTAGCTGTGTGACTTTGAGCAAGTCACTTGACTTCTCTGAATCTGTTTATCTGGGAGTTGGAGTAGTTAAATGGGAAGAGCTCTTCTGGCTGTAAAATTCTGCAATTGGCTCTCCATATCCTTTTCATTTGGGACCACTTATCTCACCACTGTTGGCTCACGTTAACTGCTAAATACCATAGAACAATTTTCAAAGAGCTTATTTCAGATGATACTGAAAACTCTTGGAAAACCTTGTCTTTCAGCATTACCGGAGATATGCTTAAGTGATAACCAGATTCCTCTTTACTATACATTGCTAATAGCAACATTACTCCCACATGAGTTCCATAGGTCTAACTTATTAATGGTCTATGCTAATGCAATTTCCAGAAAGTATGTTGTTATTAAATTTTCTGGAATTTCAACACAGCAAAACAACATATAACTGCTTGATAAATTACTCTGAATAGATTTAGTAATTTGTGTAAGGGTGGCTCTCATTTATGTAAGAAGCCTAAATCCATTTAAAGTTAATTTCTAATTTTCTTATATTTATGTCATTCAGAAATACACTGCTGGTCCAGGAGTAATCTTTCCAAAACCCAAGTGAACTATTAATTTTGTTTGGGTTAAAGCATAATATGTTAACAGTGTACAGTATCCACAATTTGCCAGTTACTCTTCATACTCCTTCCAAACAGTCTGTGCATTTTTTTCCTCAGAAGACTGAGATTTTGTTAGCACCTCTGCTTTTTATCTTAAATACAAGGGAGAAGATAGATGGTTGTATTAAGCCACGGTTCCTAGTAAATATCAAATTAACATTAAAATTTTCATGGACTAAGCAATCTGCATTTTATACTACTTTTAATGATCTGGATGAATAATCATAGTAAAAAATTCTGGGTCCCTTTCTTTGAATTCTATTTATAAAATACACCCAAATGAAGATTCTACATCCTCATTGTCATCATTATTTAAAAATAATCACCATGTTGTTGAATTCTGTCTGATACTATGCTAGGCCCTATACGTAGAGCCATTTATATGGTTACAATAGCTACCCCATGAAAGATGAGAAGATGACAGTAAGATAGATTTGCCCTCACAGAACATACAGATTATGAAATATAAGCATCAGGTAGAATTTCTACAAGGAGTGTAGAAAAGTGGTGAATCTTAAATGCTATCCTCTGGTAACATTTTATACTTTAGGCTTCAGCAGTCAATTATACACACACATACACACACACACACACACACACATACGCACACACACACCTACCAATGTACACCAAGCACAGCAATATAGGGAACTGACTTGAAAATTACTCACAAATGCAAAATCAAATTTCTGCTATGAGACAATTGCTTAAAGAATTTTGAAAGTCCATAAGTAAGTTGGAAAGGAAACGAGACAACTAATTCTTACTTTGTTTTAATCAAATTCATTAATTTATTCATTTACTTAACACTTATTGAGTTCTTACTACATGCCAAACAGCATGTTTTTGCTAAGTTCAATCTAATTCATGAGAGAAATAAAATGATCAATGAAGAAATCACACCAATTCCTAAAGCACTTGCATCACAAAATTTGCAAACCAAGTGAAATGGATAAGGTATTGTTAATAAAATATTTTACACCTGATTTTTAAAATCAAAGAAAAATTACTGAGATATTACCTTAACTATCTTTTCATAGTATCACTGAAAATATTTCAGAATCCTATCCCAAGAATGCTTTTGTAGTAAACAGAATGTATGATCCATTGTATTTAACTTTTAAAATGCAACTAATCTGTTAACTCTAGATTATCTGAAAGTAGATAATCTAAATCATTGTCATGCTTAATCTCCAACTAGCCATTGAGTTAGTGGAAAGATACCTAAGAAGAGGGTGTTCCATTCAAGTTACATCAAAATACATGCTGCAGGCATGATCATTAAAGTTGCATTTCCACATCATTTCAATTTGGTATCCTTTGGTCTAGAGGTATTGCACTAGGTGATCTCAGGAATACCTCCCCTCCCACACCCAACAGGTAGCTTTAGCCTATGCTGGTCTCATCTATAACTAGAGTGACCATTTGCTCAGGACGTCATAGTGTATTACTGTTGTCCAAGCATAATTATAGATAGCTTCCATTTATATTTTCAAAAAGCCCCTGGTTAAGAATGATTAATTATATGGGCCCCCATTTATAGCACAATCTGTGATACATACCTAAAGCCCTGCATTAGAACAAATTCTAGTCCTAACTAACATTAGAAATGTATTGCACTGCAAAGTTGCAAATTCCTGCTGGAGTTTATGATCCCCCCTTTCCCCATGCAATGGGCATAGTGTTTTGAAGAAACAAGCTGAACAGTCTACCCTTTCTGGTTCCTGGATATGGCCTATAGGAATATAACCTGTCAAATCACAGCTTCCCTCCACTTGCACCCATCGAATTTATTAAACATTCCCAGAAGCCAGGTAAGCTCTATTGGATCCTGCACAAAACCTGACTCTACTACAAATTGCTGAAGAATAGAAAATATATCTTATTCACCCTGGTATTTCCTAATGCTTTTAACATTCAGCCTTGTTTGTAAGAACCACTCAATAAACATTTGTTGAAATGCCTGGAACATTCAGTCAAAACACCTGGATGGTTGGCCTAATTCTTTACTTTCTACGTGGCCATTTATCATCATGTAGATCCAAAGAAATCCAGAAAATAGACAAATGCCAGGCCTTGCATGTTTGTGGGGAAAAGTGCACAGGTGCAGATGGAAGGAAATAACACCACACTTAAACCATCACTTTCCTCCTGGTAACTTCTCAATCTATCTTCATGTTATTTTCTAAGGCAACTAGTTGGCCTCTTCTGCAACCAGATATTCTAGATATAGGAGCCAGGTCCTTTCCCCCCCCCCAAAAAAAAATCTATCAACAAAACAGTTGTTTCCACCTGGATCTCCTGAACAAATAAAGTCAGGTTTCAAGACAGAATTTGGCTATAGAAACATCAATGTTTGATGCTCAATTCTTCCTTAACTTGTCCAGCATCTCAGGAAGGCTGGCTCCATGGAAAGGCCATCATAGTTATGGGAGAATAGTGAGGGGTGAAATAGAAGATAACGAAAGAGTTTAAAATAATCTTTTGCTCATTCTGACTTTTTTAAAAAGTTGAGATTTGTCCACAAGTTATTAGCAAGAATGTAGTATTTCAATAAACCTCATAAACCATGCTGAAGCATATTGCCTCCTGAGTTTTTACATTCTCCAATTTTGATTTGCGATTTTTTTTCAAATCACAACTTTAGCACACTTGTGATTATTTTTAAAGATCACCCAAGCACACTGAATAAATGCTGTGACTAAACCTAATGCAATGATTTTTATGAGCCTACTACATGAGATAGAATCAAAATTGCCACATAATTTGGTGTTGTCTGGTGAGGAAAAGGTTTTCTACAACATCCATTCATCTTTGGAAAACAAAACAAAACAAAACAAAAAACCTGCCATGGATTTCAAGCTAGAAAGAAGGGACATAAAGAATTGGGCCCTGGAATCCAGGCTCCACAGTATACAACGTGTTCTTTTGGAAGGTTTGAGCTTTCTCCTTTCATCAGCCAATGTGAAAGTTGTTTCAGCAAGTAGGGAACAAAGGAGGAATTTAATTTACAAAGGAAAGTTATATGGCACAGTGTCTGTTAGGAACTTTTATTTACGCTGCACCTGGAATTATTTTTAACTGTTTGTGGGATGGAGTTGCCTGTACCAACACTGACAAGAAAATAGTGTGTTTCTGCACCCAACACATAAACTTTTGTCATGTACACGTGAACCCAGGGATCCCATCAGCAATGCCAGTGTTTACTGGAGGATGCTGGCAGAGAGAGGCTGTGCTTGCATTCCTGGTGGGAGTGGGTCTGCATCCCAGCTTCTACACGTGGAGTACGGCCACTACAAACTCTGGTCTGAGCCCTCTACAGTTTGTGCCAGCTCACAACTCAGTTGAAAAATCTCGATGCTTCCCTATTTCAGGGTAAAATAGTCTTTAAAATAGCCTTGTAAACACTAGCTGGATAAATTGAGTTGAGGAAACCTTTTCATTCATTGCAATAGCTCCTCCTGGTCAAGGCAAGATTTTAAAGCTTTTAACTGTAAAATCTCTAACTTCATCTAAAAGCATTATCTTTCCTTTTTTTTTTTTTTTTTTGTCAAAGAAAATATGATTTAGGTATGTAGCTGTGTCTCGCTCTGCTAAGAAGAGCAAGTCCAGTTGTTGAAATGACATGGTTCAGGACAGAGGGAAACACACAGGCCTGGGAGACCAGAAACCTGGGTTCCAGGGCCCATTCAGCCATGATCTGGCTGCTGTGTTTCTTTGGACACGTTAATTCATCCTCCTCTTCATCACAATCTCCTCATCAATGCAATGAAAATTTTGGCTGAGATCATCTTGAATTTCCATACCAACTCTAAAATGAGTCCATGATTCTCTAAGAGGAACTTAACTTTACTATCATGTGTATTTTAGTCGGATATGAAAAGTTTACTTCTGATGCATTTAAATGCTGATCATTAAGGAAAAGAAAGTATTGAGCTACAAAACCTGCCTATCTTGACCATAAGCCCCATTAAATTTGCAGACACAATGTTATATTCTGCCACGATCAGGCAGACCCAGACAGAAAGCTAACCAGATATCAAGAAAAAGTCTGACAAAGACATCCAGTGGCAAGTTATATTCCAAATGCTCTAAAGAAAAGGATATGCTACATTTAATCCGTGCTACAGCCTCCTGCGGTTCAAAATGGGGGGGGGGGGCGTGATTAACCTCTAGCCAATTTTAAAATAAGAAAAACATAATCTTTTGAATCATATGAAATCTAAAGAATCATTTCTGATTAAATATGCCATTAGCAGGAAGAATCCACAATTTAACCATAGCATTTGAGGATCCCAATATTAAAAGTACAGCTTTTCCTTATGATTTTCAAACTTTTTAAAGCCAGCTCAATCTCCCATGCTGTCAAGCCTATAATTTAAATAACTGGAATTATAAAATTGCCCCTCTTCCCTAAAATTTTAATCTCTCTCTCCCTCTACCCACCCTCCATCTCACCATGGAACGACTGCAGATTGCCTGGCTCTTCAATTGCTGCAGTCTCAACCAGGTCAGCCAAGAGCAAAACTGAATTTACCATGGGACAATGAATTGCAGGAGTGTCCATAAAAGCTTGTTGCAAAGGGCAGTGAAGGAAACAGCTTCCAATTCCAAAAATACTTCTCTACTCTTAAAGGGGCAGCTTGCAGAAGGGCTGCACACATCCACTTCTGGGTCATGCATTCATTTATTCCCTCTGCTCATTCACTCCAAATGGACCTCAAGCATTTCCTGGATAGGTAGGCCACCGTCTGAGCACGTAGCCAAAGCTTTTCTTTGTCACTGGAGCTGTCAGCTATGTTCTGAGTTTCCAGGCACCACACACTTAGTAGAAGCCGGGTGGGGGTGGGACAAAAAAAGAAGTACACAGATGTATAGTTAGCTTTTATGTTCTGTAGGGATACCCTCGAAACATGTTAAAAAATGTCAAGCAAGACATCTGGTCAGCTGTCCTAATCCATATTGGGGTTTTTAGGCTACTGTTATGCCCCAATATGCTTTGAACATTGCCAATATGCTTTCTCTGCAGAAGCAGCAGTGTGTCCCCTTTGGTTTCTCAGTTCATCCCCAGCACTGGTGTTTATAGTGTCACGTACCGAGCAAAATGAAAAACCACATACTGTATCTCGTGTGCCTGGCTAATGAAACGGGTCGGACAAACCTTGTGCAATCAGTGACGGGGGCCGATTGGCTTAGGTCGGGTCCATCTTGCAGACTGCAAAAGAATCAGCTGTCACCAGTGCCATGCGGCAGATGGACAGTTTGCATCCATTTCCAGCCGGGCGCCAAACCCTTTAGAAGCGTTGGCAGCCCGCGCGCCATCAGGCAGCAGCCGCTGATGTCCTGCAGATGGCTGCGGCGGCCATCTTGCCTTCGCACCCTGCGAGGGAGGCCCGCGTCCTGCTTTCAGGCAGCGTTCACTCTGGCCGGGGCCTGAGGTCGGCCGGAGAGATGGGCCCCTGCTCCGAGAGGCACTCGCCACCAGCCAGAGCCTTCTGCCAGATACACTTCTACGTGGATAGCAGCTAAAATGTGCTTTCTTTTTGGAAAAAAAAAAAAGGAAAACACACAGAGTTCTGATTCTTCCTATCACAGAGTTCCAGAGGCAAACATGCCTCTCTGCCTCTTCCCAGGTCACCAGTCCAACCCCTGGAAAAGTAACCTTTTTTCTTCTCTGGTAAGTGTGAGACTCCTCTGATACTGTCAAAATCTTCTACCCACATCGACTTCCGTGGAGATGACAGAAGCACCTGGACATTCCTTTAAAACCAAACAAATTCAGAGAAAACAAGAAAGGCAGCTAAAGCCTGGGCTGCTTCCTCCTGCCCCCAGACTGCCTGAGGTAGACAGTGCCTGTTCTCTCCTTCCCGGGCTACAGGTTTAGCCCCCAGACGATGTTAGACTCCCTCTTCCCCTGGCATTGCCACCAAACCTCGGCAATCAAGCAATTTCAGAATAATCAGAATTGCAAATGGGAAGGTTTTAAATTTCGTGTCCATTTTAAGACCCCTTCAGAACTCTGCTTCATCTGGGTCTGACTTGCCCTAAGCGCTAAAGCAGAACAAAGCGTGGTCTTCATGGTGGTCAGACTAATCTTGTGTCATGAATAGCCCAGAGTAAGCTGTTGAAACGCTGAGCCTGGAGATCTTCCAAACGGCACCCTTGCACATTTGGTAGAAGCAGTTAGAAATTCTGACTGGCACTATTAGTTAGAAGTCATGTCACCGCACCATAGAAGCAAGTGTGGGGTCTTTCCCGCCTGTAAGATCAACCTAGAAATTTCCACTTCCCTCCACACCTCCTTGATAGAGCGGGGCAGGCAGGGAGAAGTTTAGAGCAAGTGGCTGACAAAAATTAAAAACAAACTCAGTGAAAATAAATTCAATAATGTGTGATTTCCAGCCACTCAACAGTAATAGAAATATTTGGTAAAAATATATAGATATAAATTGCCCATTAATGCAAACTGGTTAAAGCCAGTAAATGGAAAAAAATAAAAAGTTAATTAGAGCTTTTTGAAGCTTTGTTATATATACATCATTTGCAGGTGCTACAAAAGTGAAAAATAACCATTATAATTACTAGTATTCAAAGATTCATATTTTTCCCCGTGTAATTTATTTAGGATTATCAGTTTCCTTGTAGTTATACAAAAGGCCTGTCAAGGTGTTTCCCACGTGTTTGGCTCGTGTGTGTTCCAAAAACAAGCCAAAATGCTGTTGTATTTCACCCAGTACAGGGAAGCTACTCTGAGAAAAAAAAAAAATAGGCCAAGTTTTACCTGGATCTCTATCTTGGTAAATTATCTTACATATGTTTTAATTTTTTTTCTTGTTCTTTCTGTCTTTATCTTTCTCTCTCTCTTTGTTAAAATACATCTGTGTTTGTTGACTGCCCCAGATTATATCTAAGTGAGGAGTGGGTGTACTAGCACCTGGTATGGTATATGTAGCTTAACAATACATATCATTACATTATTTACAGCTCATTTTATGTTATTCAATAGTAAACTGCAAATTAACCCTTCAAGAACCAGTGGGAGAAAATGCTCCGTTAGGCATGAGATATCCAGTGAAAGCTTTTGTTCCCTGGCAGAATTGTTAAGAGCACATCTATAACTGTATTCATAAACACGGAAGTGTGTTCATTACAACAGGGATACCCACCAGAGCCAGCTAATTCCTCTCTCAGGAAATCTGTTTCATAATGATATTCCTTACTCCACCACACTTGTACTTATGCTGATAACACAGGTTATAAAAGGGACTTAGGATGGGAGTCAATTAATGTACTGGCTCTTTAACCTCCTTTATTAGAGTACATTAGGCACCAAAGGGACTCGATGTTATGCTTCTGGCAATAGACAGACCCAAGCAATACCATTTCTTGCCATCTCAGCCCTGTCTTCAGTTCACAGGACTACATACACATCATGATCTGACCTCATTAGGCACTGATCCCGCTGCAGACAAACACAGAGGGCACGGGTGGAGAAAGAGGGTGCCAAGAAAGTGCCCTGCTCACATCAAAGAAACCGTCATCACCAAAGCCAATCTCAGGGCCCGTGGAACCTTTCCCTTAATGGTCTGATAAACTGGATCTTCTAGATCATCAAGTTCTACTGACTTTCGTCTGTCCACATTTGAGAGAACTGAAGCCCAGAGAGGCAAAACAACTAGCCTAAAGTCACCCAGCTTGTTAGAAGCAGAGCTCAAACTAGAGAATTCAGAGTTCCTGATTCCTAGAAGGGTGCTCCCACCTGACCTCCTGATGTTTTTTTCAATACAAAAAGCAATCGCTAATAAGCAATCATAAAAGACTGGACCCAGGAAAGGGAAAGAAATATAAGCATAAATATGAATTAGTTTTAAAAGACAGAGGGATAGATAGACAGATAATAGAAGGAATTTTAAACTGCATTGTGAGAGAGAAAATACAAGTTTCAAATAAGTTCTTTCCTAGTAAAGAATTTAGTTTCTCTTTTTCTCCTCTAATTCACATTAATAAGGAAATAAGTATATATGTTGGGCCAAAATCAAATGTGTTTTTAATAATATGAAGTTTTCTGAAAAAAGGATACAATATAATTTGAGGTGAGAAAGAATCCTCTGCTACTATGCTACCCAGACACTACTGCTAACCTTTAGAGAACCCAACAATGTCTTGTTGCTGAATTAATCAGTCTCAAGATTATCAGCAATTTAGCTACATTTTGTTGGTAATTAGCTTGATAAATTAAGATCTGCAATAGAAAACATGACATCTTATTGTTTCTGGGATTTTATGATATTTTTCTAAAAACGGCAGCTTTCTTTCAAAACGTTCATTTCTATTGCAAGGAGACAAACAACAAAACCCAAAGTTTGTCGAGTCTGGCTCCAGACAACAACAGTCTGCCCCGAATCCACTGGGCAAAATATCAAAGATTAGCCATTCATAATGCAAACTTCAAACGTGTGGTTTAAAATAATATTCAAATCCTGGGACTGTGAGCAGTGGCTTCTAGATAGTGAGAAACTATCTGTTCAGTTCCTCCATGTTCTCTTTTCTTTTCTATAATCACAGAACAAATAAATGGGCTGGTGGAGAAATATTATGAAAAATGGTGAAACATGGAGAGATGTTTCCATGTTTATCTGAATGGTTCTCTGTGTATTAAGAGCGCAAAAATGGCAAATTAGAAGCCGAGCTCTTTTTTCATCAAAACTATCCACAAACAAGACGATTTCTTGGGGCTAATTTCCATTCCGGGAATAGTGAAAGTTATTTTAAATGACCAAAGCCATTTCAAAAGGGTAAGAGCATGTCACCATGTCCACAGGGTCAGAACTGCTCGCTCTCAAAGATTTGAAATGCTCTAGAAGCTCTGGCGATACAATTCCCTCTCTTTCACAATGAATGGAAATGAGCAAAGGTATCTTCCTCTGAAACATGCTAAAAATATAGCAATTACCCAATACAGATGTGGTGTTATAAACTCCTATTCCAAAGCATTCTGTTTCAGCCATGATTTCCATTGCAGAAAACTGTACTAATAGAAACATCCCTATTAATCTGAATTTGAGATATTTCATACAATGTATATTACCTTGCTGCTGCCTGCAACCTTCTGCCAGGTTTTTTTTTTTTTTTTTCCTTTTTAGGAGGTGCTTTGAGGGGACCATACCATGAGAACAATACACAGCTGCTGCTGTATAGAGATATCTAATTGTCAATATTGTGGAAATTCTACAGCTTATTACGTGCATTCAGTCTAATTCTGGGCAAATTGCCAGTCACTTCAGGGACAATCAAGTGAGCCACATTACACGTGGTACAGCATCACAGCTTTAAGATACCCGGCTGTTTTGCCTCTGGCCAGAGAATGTTTGTACCAGTGCTACCGAGTAAAGGGGGGTAACTACAAATAAAATAAAATTTGTATTTTTTCAAGTGGGCTGCATTTCAAGCCCAGATGTTAGTAATGAAAGATTCAATTTAAGGATTTAAATTACAAATAAATAAAGTATGAAACAGATGTGATTTTTAAGGAAGTTCAAATTATCCAGGAAGAAAAATATCTCTGTGCATGACAAAGTAATAGGGATTGTCTTGAAGAGTCTGTTGAAAACAATCTGCTAAGCGCAATTCACCCTTAGGACAGGATTGGTTTGGAATGGGAAGGACTGGTGGAGCTTGTCATTAAACAAAAATTGTGTTTAATAAAACTTTATAACCGTGATTAATCCTATGAGGCCCTAAAGGAGTTTGCAGTTTCTGATAAACACATTTTCCTTGTTTGCAATGGTAATGATATTTTGAAGTGAATGGAATAAGAACAAAAAACTCTAAGGGTAGAAAAAGGAGGGCTCGGCAGGTACCACCTAGGTGGAAATTACAGGGACATGCAAGAAACAAGGGCCACCCATTAGGAAACTGCTTTGATGTGTGTGTGACACATATACCCAAAGACGAGTGTAAATATTACTGAGAAATCTGTTGAGCAGGCAGTAATGGAGCACATCTTTATTTATACAGACAAGCTAATAAGGCTTTTTTTACTCTAAGCTGATCATTAGGTTTGCCTATCAAGAGGATGACAGTGATATAAGACAGTGTCACATTTTGGGAGACTATTCCATGAAAGTGAAATCAGAAGGGACCATCCAGAGCTTTGTTGTCTAGTACAGTAGCCACTAGTCATACATGGCTATTTAAATTTAAACTAAGTAAAATTAAAAATTCCATTTTTTGTCATGTTAGCCACATGTGGCTAGTGGCTACCATATTGAACAGCACAGGTAAAGAATATTTCCATCACCGCAGAAAATTCTATTGGACAGTGTTGCTCTAGACCAGTGGAGGAAGATTAGATTTGGACATAGGGAGACAGAGTTTAATCCTTAGTTCTCTTCTTTCTAGCCACGGCGTCTTGTGCCATTTGGTTCTCCTTTATTATCCTGAATCTCACGCACACCTATGTGTGCAGACACACACCCACACACCCTGATACTCAAACAAGGCTGACAAAAATAACCATCACAGTAACCTTCTTGAGGCCCCAGGGAAAAACCAACCCACAAGCCCAGCTCTGCTGAACTGACCTCTAACCTGCTGGTTAGTTATCTCTAGTGCATGACTGAGGACAAACACTTCCAGAATCTCATTCTCTATGCACAGGAATTGTATGGGTGCCCCAGCACCAAAAACCAAACCTCTGGTCATCAAAAGGTCACAAAACTAAATGTTTTTGTGGCAACTTGGAGGTGGAGAAATACAAACCGCAAAGCAATAGACTTTTAATAGGAGAACCAGTTCAGAAAAATAAAAAAAAGAAAAAAGTGTTAATCCTTTGACATATAAGCTCTAACGATTGAATAGTGCGTATGGTGGAAATCTTATCTCCTAGGCATCTTCCCTGCTGCCAGCTGAGCATCCTCAGAGCGCCAGCGTACACACAAACCCACCCTGGAAGAACAGCACAGCTTCTTTGTGCACGGGGCATCATCCCTGTGCCACATGAACTTTTTCTGACTCCTTGGAACTGCCAGCAGCCATTTCACTTGGATTCTGGCTGTGACAAAAGCAGCACTACTTCCCTGGCATCAGATGGAAAATGTAATTTTATGAAAACTCAAAAGTTAAAAATCTTTCAAAAGTCAAGACCCTTCAATGTGTGCTAGAGCCATTCATTTTTGAAAGACTTTCCTAAGATCTTGAAATTCCAAGAACACTTTCAAAATTCACACATTTTTCTCTATCATAAAATAGATACCTTTCTGTCATCTCTCACACAGACTTCCCCTCATTCTCTGTTTGGTGAAGGATTTTTGGTTTATAAGTCACTCAGTTCTCTCTCTACTCTATCAGGGTAATGCAAGTATTAAAAGAATCCTAGGATATGGGAGCTAGATGGTCCTTTAGGGATGGTCTAGCTCAGGCTTCACAACTTGGGGTCCCCAAACAACTAGGGCATTCGTTAATGGGCTACAGGAAACACATGAATCTTCTATTGTACATAAAATCGTGTATGGGAATTTTTCTGAGAAAAAGGTCCATAGCTATTATCAAATCGTCGAAGACCAGAAAAAGGGCAAGAACCATTGATCTAGCCCATTTTAAATAAGAAAACTGAGGTTCAGAGAAATAAAGCAAACTTCCAAAAAGTCACACCAGCTAGTTTTTGACTCAAGTCAAATGAGAAACCCTTCTCCAGAATCATAATCCACTACAATCTCGATTATAAAATGCCGCCTGTTATTTCTTCTTGCCTAATAGCTAACCCACATGCCACACTAAATTAAAAATCTTTGGATCTGTTGTAATTCAAAAAAGGAAAAGAAAATCACAAATGAGAATTTGGGGCTTTAAGGAAATGTGCCATTGTAGGTGTGCTGTGTTCTGTGTTACCACTATACAAACTCTCTAATAGTTACTTACATTGACAGAAATTTGAGGAATTCAATGTTGTTTAAGAAAACTGCATTTTGCCTTTCTTTAAATTTTAGAACTATTATAGAAAGATGCACCCACCACTGGTCATTTTCTAGAGACATACTATTTGTTTTCTTTTTAAATAAACTCATTTACCAGGTTCTGCTATATGCCTTAAATTTGAAATGTAGATAAGCACATGGGTTATTAGGACATGCATATGTGTTAACATTACTTGCTCACCAGCAATTTTTAAGAGGTTAAGGGGAAAAAAGGTATTTGGTTTTTAATTGAAGTTTTTAAGATACTTAATGTGCATTTACTTCTTCCACAACATAAGGGTTAAGAACCTAGACTTAAAACAAACTTAGACTTAATCTTGGCCCCACCACCTACCAACACACAAGCTCTGTGACCTTGGACAAATCAGTTAATCTCTCCAAACCACAACTTTCTCATCTGTGCAATGGAGATAATAATAGGAGGTACCTCATAGAATTGTTACAAAACAATAAGCTCACGGACTTTGTAAAGTGTATGGTATAGAGACAGCGGTCAGTAAGGGTCAGCTCATGACTACAAAACTTTAGATGCCAAAGGTTATATATCTTAAAGTATATAAGAATACCAATAAACCCATTTGTAGTGGGTTGAACAGTTTCGTCCCCCCCCAAAAAAAAAATGATATATCCTCATCCTAACACCCAGAACCTGTGAATTTGACCTTATATGTAAAAATGATCTTTGTGGATGCATTAATAACTAAATTAAGGATCTTAAGTGAGATTGTCTTGGACTATTTGGATGGGCCCTAATATAAGAGATACACAGAGGAGGGACACATGAAGGAAGAGGAGTGACCTGTGAAGATGGAGGCAAAGATTGGAATGATGCAGCCACAAGCCAAGGAGCACTGGGAGCCACCAGAAGCTGGAAGAAGCAAGGAAGGAATCTCCCTGAGATCCCTCAGAAGGCGTGTGGAGCTGCCAACACATTGACTTTGGACTTCTGGACTTCAGTACTGTGCAAGAACAAATATTTTTGTTTTAAGCCACCAAATTCATGGTAATTTGTCACAGCAGGCACAAGAAACTAATACATCCATTATGTCTTATGTGTAATTATATGCACTATTGATGTACACTTACATAATCTACCACAATATAAAATTGGGATTATTTTAAGCAGTTCTCACAAATATTTTATTTATATTTAATAAAACTGACAAAATGTTAATCAAGGGACCTCAGTTCCTTTGAACATTTCCTTGACTTAAAAGTCAAGGTCTACCTTTCTCTGGGGCTGCACCAGAGTTGATGCAGTACACAAAGTATGGGGTCATTTCAGAAACCTACTGTCTGCTCCACTCCCCTGGTCCCTGTTATTGTCTCCTTACTCCTCAAAGAAAACAGACTTACAGGAAGCATCTCACTTGGTTTCACAACAGAGAGGGAACAAGCACAGTCTGTCAAATGCAGGGATGAACCCCAAAACCAAATTAAAGCAGCACGCTACAGAAAGGGCAGCCCAGCAAAGGCACATACCACTTAACTCCTGTAAATAGAATCATTCTTCTGCCTTTTTTGAGGTTTCAGAATAATCAGAGTGGTGCTCAGAAGAAAACAAAAACGTAAGCAATTCTATTTCACTCTATTTGCAAGTAGGTTAAATACTAACCTCTTTAGGAATCTTTACATGCCTGTAAAGTGGCATTGCCCAATCATTACTCAGCAAGGCCACCCCAATATCCTCTTCAACTTCCTTCATGTAAGGCCATAAGACAGACATGTATGCCAAGGTAAAGTCTTTTCAGTGAAAATGGTCAAACCTCTTTTGTCACCTGCCCTGATGACCAATGTGATCAAAATGCACGGCCAATCTGGTCACGTGGTGCCTGGCCCAGACCCTCAGATCCCCTTGATGGGCCCAGTGTGCCTACCCCCAGCTTCCGCATTCTTCACTCCCAGGTTGCCAGTTACGACTGCTGCCATCTCTCAGGGAGGAAGACCCTTCCCACACTGGAGCTGCTTCACTTCACATGCTAAAGCTGGAAGCTCCTGGAATCTACAGCAGCCACTACCCAACCCTCACCTCCTACCCACCCAACAGTCAGGACACAGCCACTCACCCCATGTCATGAAACATCTTTCAGCTCAGGCCTATCTTAGCAATGCTGAATGTCACATGTCTACAAAATAATGTTCCTGAATCTGCACATCTAACTACCTTAGGATGTGCTTAGGTATTTTAATAGAGGTAGATAATTAATAGATAATTAATTGATAGATATTTATCTTTGATTATATCAAATATTTGTCCTGTGAGAACAAATTTCATTCTTTGAAGCAGACAAAAGTCTAGTGGACAAGGTGATGGACTATGCCAAGTAAACTTCTTGGTCCACAAATAGTATAAATTTTTTTCAGAAAATAGATACATGGTCTTATAAAAGAACTCTGAGAAACATTACGAAAGAAGCATTTAGGACAATCATAGTACTCCCAGTATTTGGATGTTTTTGTCACTGTGTGTTTAAAAGTCTGTCTCCTTAATTCCCAGGCACACTTTGTATATGAGTCATGAGATTAACACGCAGACCAAACATATATGTCATTCTGAGGAAGAATGGATTTTATGAAGTCTCTTTAAAAGTCTTCTGTCATTAAAAAAAAATCCTGCAACTTCTTAGTCTTTGTTGCTTTTTGCTCAATAGAATCATATGGTTTCAAATCAGGAAGGAAATCACCACTAGGACCAAAATAGTAGGGGAGACAGATAGGAGTGAGATAAAGAGGGGAAAAAAAATCACCCTCTCTGATTAGACAGAGAGAATAAAGTAGATACTGGAGAGAAAGGTAACAGAAAAGTCAGGAGTCCTGGGTTCAAATTCTGAGGTTCCATCCTACTAATTCATTCAAATCATTTAGCCTACCTGAACCTAGTTTTCTAACCTGTGTAATGGACATAATAACACTCTCAGGGCTTCAAGGATCAATTAAGACAAGGAATATAAAAATGTTTTGTGAACTGTACACATCAGGAAATGTTAGGGGTTTTTTCATTATGATAGATAAAAATTAATAATGTCTGCATCCCTACCCCCATGCCAACAGCACCACCTACCTGACAAAGAGAATTTTCTCTTTGTGTTCTCCCTTCATGCCTGCCCCAGCATCTCTGCAGCATCTTCCATGGAGAATACATCTTTCCCCAACTGGTGCTTTGGGCTTTTTAGATGCACAATTGGAGGACTGAGGAGAGATAAGACAAGCAAGGAAAAAAAAATGGCCAAAGGCAATTTACCTAACAAAATGCTGAAGGAGAGAGAGATGGGAAGAGAAGAGAAGAGAAGTAGCAGTGCATGTTGGAGACAGAGGAATTTCTAAGTGATTTGATGAGGGAGGCACTGAAGTAATTGCAAAATGTGAGAGGGTTGATTGAAAAAAAAAGAGCTGTTGTGGACTGTTATATTTAGATTCTATTGGAATTCCAAAATTCAAAGAGAAGAGAATTCCTTTGTAATTAGTTTTGGCTTTGAAAATATGATTCTTGAACAAGATGTAGCTTCCAGACTGAGCCAGATGGAACCCTAGATTTATAAGGGTTATAAACTGTAGCTAGTTGGACTGAGCAGTGTGGACTTATCAAGGTGCAACCATACACTTACTTTATTTTTCTAGTAACTACTACTAACTGCGCTCTGCCAAACCATCCAATTTTTCTACAGATTAGTGGACACCTTTAATGATACCACAGCCTGATTCCATAGCTTTGCAGAGACTTTCAGTTATAAAACAGTCCCATTTGGGTTGCTACGAGGTTGTCCTCACTATCTAAGGATTTGTGTTTAAGTCAGAGTTTACCACCCCTCCCCCATGGCAGTAGCACTGTGGCTCTTCCACTGTAGATAATATTATCGGCTCTCTCTTTCCTGTATGTCCTTCTTCCCTATGCTTATTCTTTTTGTGTTCCCACAGGAAGGAGGGAGAGAAAGAGTCATTTCCTTTTGTGGCTACTATGGCAAATTGGCTGTCTTCTTCTTTGTTGGCCGAATGCACTGCTTCCTTACATGAACACCCCCCTACTGGGGCTGTTCCTGGGTCAGGTGCCTGATCTATTTAGTGGTCCATATAGTCCATGTGCCTCAGTGAGAGAGTTAGAGGTCTCCATTGGCCCCATTAATGAGGGAATCCATCCCTACCATTCCCCGTGACTTGGTGGGTCCTGGAAAAATGCAACTATATCTTCCACTGACTCCCAGTGGGTGCTCTCTCATGCATGAGGCTCTTTGCTCAACACTGCAGAAGTCCCCAAAAAGCCAGAAGCCTCTAATCTCATCCATTCTCCATATTTCCAATTCTACAACCTATACTCATGATAATCCATCTTCAGTATCACTGGGGAATTAGGAAATCAAGAAGGCAACTCATTCCCTCCCTCTTCCTGCCAGTACCATCATTCGGTCTCCCACTCTGCTCTTCCCCCATTCAGACAGCACTGGGGCAGATCAGCAGGTCCAGTGACTCAGCAGGTGCCCAACCCAGGAACAAGATGTCAGCTTCCCTCTCTTGCTCATATTTGGGGAAAAAAAAAAAGCCAGATGAGTACCTGCCCACAGGGGAGAAAAGATGAATATCTCAGTCCATTTGTGCTGCTATAACAAAACACCACAGACTGGGTGATTTATAAGCAATGGAAATTCATTTCTCACAGTTCTGGACTCTGGAAAGTCCAAGATCAAGGTGCTGGCAGGATTGGTGTCTGGCTGCTCTCTGCTTCCAAGATGGTGTTTGTTGCGGCATCCTCCAGAGGGGATGGATTTTGTGTCCTCACATGGCAAAAGGAACAGAAGGGCAAGAGGAACCCAACCTAGTTTCCTCCAGCCCTTTTATAAGGCATTAATCCATTCATGAGGGTGGAGTAAAGTACATTTCCAGCCTCGCTTGCCAGGTATCCTACCATTACAAATTGGAAAAGGGAAGGGAAGAAGGGACTTAGCTTTTGGGCTTCCAGCTCCAGTCTGCATCACTCCAGCAGTAAAGGTCAGCTATGGTTCCAACTTCCTAATTCTTTTGGCACTCATGACATCAGCCTTATCACACCCCTTCAGCAAGACTAATGGCAGCCATGATAGTGGCCCCATTCAACCCCCATGAATTGAGTACCAGCTGGCCTTGCCCTTTGGACTGAGTGCCAACCAAGCCTTCCCACCTGCATGGTTGACTGTGTCCTCTCAAATCTCAGAACGCCAACCAGCTATGCCTCCCCTAGAGATCTGAGCACCAGGCCCTCAAAACTCCCTTCTGAGACATAACCACTTGCTTACAGAGGCTCCTCTTCCAAGCTCCCAGCTTCTGGTAACACTTCCTCTTCCCTCTCCAGTAATGCCTGAGTTTCACCTCGGGAGATCCTTAATTGATTGCTCTTGGGTATGGCCTGGACATCAGGATGTTCAAATACACTATTGTGCATCCGAGGTGGAGAACCATTGCAATAAAGCATTTTACAAATAATGAGAAAGGTTTTACACTGTTGCATCTACATCTTATCACATCAATTCTCTAAGACTATCAGCACATTTTCTGATAAGGTAAGGTGGAAGCAAGGATGGCTGTGTGACTAATTCTTAAAGTCCAAAGGTAGCTGTTGAAATTTTACAGGCCCAGCACTAGTAGGTACTGCACAGGAAACAGAGCAGTGAAAGACATGGTTCCTTGTAATCAGATCACCGTAATTTACTTAGAGAAGTCAAGATTAATACTTATGAAAACAGATTAAAGAACTATACAGAGATAACAAAGAGATAATTGGCATAAAGACACAAAATACAACAAGGATAGTTTGGTTTGTATCGAAACAATCTGCTCCTCCATGCCTCCCCGCAACAGGTGAACACACTTACTTCCACCTACAGGTCTCAAGATATACAGCAGGTGTACATCACCTGTAGTCTTTAAGATACTCAAGTCCCACCCCATAGTCTCTGCGTCAGAAGGGCCTGGCAATCAGCATTTTAACATACTCTCCAGGTGATTCTGATAGAGGAAGTTTCTAAGCATACATAGAAAAAACTGGTTGAAGAGTTTACTCCATCCCATTTTTCTTTAGCAAGCAGTTTCCTGTATCTGAGATCCAGGTGTTTGGCTTCCCATCCCATTACCCCCTCTCCTTGCCTGAGCTCCTCATAGTGAACTGTCTTGCTGACTGCGGGCCCAGACTGCTCCTTCAAGACTTGACCAAGATCCCTGAACTGATCCCAGTTCTATTCTCTGCCCTGGCCTGTTGCTGACCTCTACTGAGCCCACACTCACCTTGGCCCTCGTCCATGGCTCTCACCCGCTTACCTCCCGGCAGCCTTCCCTCCAAAGCACATAACAAGGCTCCTTTGTGACATATGAGCTAAACTCATCTGAGCTGCCCTTTCTGGGAATTTGGGCTTAGTTTGTGCCTTGCAGTTTAGAACAGAGTGAAGTTTAATTGGCCATTAGGGCAACCCTAACCCGCAAGCTTAGGTTTGTCAATCAAGAGCTCTGAGCTAATTGGCTAAAGGCAGGAACGCACCCTCAAATATAAGAATGACCAGATTTTGCCTCCTCCCTGTTGTGGGGGGAAAGGAGAAAGAGCTAAGGGGCTTCATGCATTTCTAAATAATAGCACTTCATGGGCGTGGCAGTTTGTGCTTCACAAAACCTCGCATGTATTCCACCTGTGTTGGTTCCTTCAACAACTTTGTTGCTATTTTCATCCCCACTTTGTGGCAGAGGCAGTGGAGGACCGATGGCTTGCTTTGGAATACTTAAAACCCTCCCAAGGCCTCTTTGGTCATCAGTTAATGTTCCTCTGGGTTCATCCAGCTCTACAGCGGGACTGAGGGGCACCAAGCATGCAGCAGGGATTTTACACAAGTTATCCTTCTCCTCTTCCCCAGGCTCAGTTCTCCCTAGCCCCACTGACTTCCCTTCTGTTCCTCCAACATGCCAGGCACCTGCCACCTCACGGCTGTGACCCTTGCTTATCTCTGTGCTGGAGATATATCTCTCCAGCTATCTGCATGGCTGGCTTCCTTTGTCCCTTCCTTCCTTCATTCATTCCTGTCTTTAGTCAAAGACAGGAAGCCTTTCTCTGTGAAGCCTTCCCTAACCAATTCACTTAAAATCCCAACTCCCCACCACCAATCCCTACCTCTTCCCTGCTGTTTGTTTCTCCATAGCACCTATTATCATTTGATATACTTATTTATGTTCTTTATTATCTATCACCCCCACAATAGCATATAAACTTTATACGCACAGATTCTTACCTGTTTTCTTCACTGCACAGAGTAGGCAGTCAATAAACATTTGTTGAATGAATAAATTATATCATCTAAGCCCTCAGCATCCCCGCAAGATAAGTGTTATTAGTTCCACTTTAGAGATTAGGAAACTAAGACAGTTTAAGTAACTCACCCTGAATCTAGAGCTGCTAGATTTAGCAAATAAAAATAGGCTCAACTAAATTTCAATATCAGATAAACAACAAGTAGAAATTTTTAGAGTAAGTATGTTCAATACAATATTTGGGACATAACTTATACTAAAAAGTTACTTGTCGTTTACCTGAAGTTCACATTTAACTTGGACATCACACATACATTTTATCTGGCAGCCATCCTTAAATCGTGCTGTAAGCAAGAGACAGAACTGAGAATCTAACCTAGGGTTCTATGACCCAAAAGCCCTACCATAGTCCCTCATTCTGAAAAAAGAGGTCACACAAACCTATGCTCATCCATCCTTTCAAAGACCAGAGATGAAAAAAATCAGCTTCACAGGCCTTGCCAAAAGTTTTGGTTGCAGTCTCTGATACAGCAATACCTATTCATCAGAGGGGAAAAAAACCCCACTTTATCCTCCTGGGCTGTCAGTCTTATAGCTTTCATAAGCATTAAATTAATTTAAAAATCTAGAGCCTCTCAATGGAATTACAGTCCTCTAATTCAGTTTCCAGTTACTTATTCTATATTAATAATCCCATTCTATGACTGGCCATTGGATATAAAGGAGTTGATCTTATAAAATTTTAAAGTAAACCTGTTTCATTCCCAGGAGGGCCAAGTGTGACAGAACATATTACAGAAGATTGACAAGAAAATATCTGGGTAGCCAGGACATTCTCTGGAGCAGCATAAGATATTTAAATGATTTATTTGGAGGTGATGCTTCTGAAAAAAAAATGGCTGGCATAAAGAAACTTTTCCTGTGAGTAAGATATCCCTCCACCAATCATGTAGGGACACTAACCAAATCTAATGGTGTTTAGCTTCATCATCCTTCATTTAGATTTTCATTAGCAAATATTTTTCTTCACCATTACCAGAAAACACCATTTCATAAGTATGAAGCTTATTATAAAAGTGAGGCATTCAAATCTTAGAAAAAGCAGAGTTTGGATCCCACAGTGTTTCTAGGCCTTTCCTATGCAGAGTTGGTCTAACAAGTGTGTTTAATAAATCACAAAGCTCTGCACAAACCCAACTGAGAACCTTGGGAAGCCATCCTTTCACATCAAACTGAGGGTGGGGTGGCCCACAAGGCAGCTCCTGTAGAACTAATCACATCTTGTTTTTTATGAGCCCAAAGAATCAGCCCTACAGATGCTAGTTTACTGTGAAGACATTTGAGTTATTCCTCAAGGTAAATTACAAGTTCAGAACCTCTCATGAACTATATTTTATTAATTAGACCATTCCCATTGCATATAGAAGATGGAGTAGCTCTCACTATCTTCCTATCATACTTTTCCTCAACTTCTTAAAGTGCATGTGCACATGCACACACACACACACACCCACATGGTTGTATGCAAAACCCAGACTCGTCCATCTATCCTAATCCCCAAGTCAGGATGATTCTTCAGGGATGGGCATGTGGCCAGGGATGGACCAATCAGAGCCTTATCCCGGGGATAATTCTATCTGATACTCCCAAGGGAGACCTCTTGCCTCTGAGCTCTCAGAGCCAGAAAGACATGAACCCAAGCCTAATGGCAATCACAATTCTTTTGCCATGTGAAGACAACTATCTGCCATAGGAGGGACCAGGCTCCAAAGCTGCCCCATTCCTCCTCAAGCTCTTGCTTCAGATTCTATTAGCTGATCCAGCATCCTTCCAACAGAGCCATTAATAAAAAAATTTTAAAAAAACTGAAGGTAGTTTGAACTGAATTTCTTTCCCTTGCAAATAGAAGCATCAAGATGTATACATAAGGAGAAAGCATTATTCCCATTTTATAAATTAAAAAAAAAAAACAAAAAACTTAAGGCACCAAAGGTCATGTGGCTTGGTCTTAACTGTGAATATAACATTAGACTTTGAAATTGCTGCTACTAATCTGAAAACCAATACTTGAGATGCCTCTCCAATACTTGAGATGCCTCTTCTATAGCAGTGACTTTCAGAGACTTTTACAATTCACTGTAAGAAATACATATTATATTGCAATCCTGTATATGCATGTGTGTATATGAAACAAAAATTTCACATAATACTTGCCCTTATTAAGTGTAATGAACTCTTTTATCCTCTATTCTATTTCATTCTTTCAAATGCTGTTTGTGACCCACTAAATTGATTTCACCTCCCACTAAACTGATTTCACAACCCACTAGTGGGTCCAAAATTGTAACTATTTAAAAAATTGTTCTATAGCTGTTTCCACAATATATTGCTAATTAAATAAGCCTTCTCCCCATTATAAATTTCCCTTAGTATACATGTGGATTTATTTCTGCATGCATTTGGCTTGAGCATATGTAAATTCTAAGACATTCCTATAGGAATGATTAGAAAAATAGAGAATTGTGGGATAGAGGAGAGAGAGGGAAAATAGAAGAACCTAAGAGCAGGATTTTGTCATCAAGCCACAAGACAGATAAAGGGAACAAATTTATAGAACACCAGCCTGATCTTAGGTCACCTCCTGTGTCTATCCATTTCCACTTAAGCACTTAACAGCCATCACAAGTTTAACAAATGTCTTTGGTTTTCCTCCTCCTTCTCTAGTCTTCTGAGCTACTGTGGCACCACTATATTGAGGCCAAAAGACCACTCTCAAAAGTTCTGACTTCAAAACATATACCAAATCCAACCAGCACTTCCACCAAGAGCACTCAAATTGAGCCATCATCATTTTTCACTTTGACTTCTACAATTGCCTCCCATGCCTGCCCCAAATCCAATCATGCTCCCACAATGTGGTCACTTTAGAACTGCCAGAGTAATCTTTCGAAAATTTAAATCAGGTCATTTCACTCGCCACCTGAATTCCTACAAAGTCTTCCCCTTTGCAGTTAGAAGAGAACCCAGCCACCTTACCATGGTGCCCTCTTATGTTTCCAAACTCATCTTCCTCAGATCTCCTCCTCATCATGCTCCAACCATCTTGCTGGTCCTTGAATACTGTTCCTTTCAGCTAAGACATCCTTTCTCCAGACCTTCTCCTTTTTCCCAAGTCACTGCTCAAATTTCATGTCCTCAAAGAAGCCCTTCTGAGCTCTTACCTAAAGGAACCCCTACCACCTAGAGCTCTCTATCCTCCTCCCCTGTTTTATTATCCTTCCCTGCACTTATCGCTACCTTAAATTATATTGCATGTTTGTTTGTTTATGTTCTGTCTCCCTCACTAGAATGTAACTTTCCTGATGGCAGGTGTTGGCTGTGACTCCTAAAGAGATCATCAAATTTAGCTGTTGATCAAGCAACGCCAAGTTTACTACTTACTGGGGTAGAGAAGCCCAGTGCCTTAACAAAGTCTTAGCAGCATCACAGAAGGGAGAGATGAGGGCAGGGTATTTTAAGACTTGGTGGCTCAATTTAAGACAGGCATTTCAACACAGAGACCCTGATTGGAATTAAGTATAATTTGTATATAAAAGTTTAGGATTAATGGACACAGTGGATGAGGGTTTTGAAGTGAGCCTTGAGGAGTAAACAGCCATTTGATAAGCTAGTCAAATATTGTTATGGGCAGGTTTATTATTACTCTGATAAGAACTAGTTTACTATTTTATTATTCAGGAAAAAATAGATTTTTAGAAATTCTGGAAACAATGTATTTGCAAGTTCATCTTTCTGGACAAAAAATTTTATGGAAAAGTAAATTTCTGTTAGTGTAGTCTTAATTCTTAATCCTATTATACTGTGCGGCTCTTAATAGCTTTAGTTCTCACAGGGATCCCGTTTGTCTGAGTTAAAACCATAAAGTGCTTAGAATCGTGCCTCACACATAGTAGGCACAACAATATCTATTGTTGTTTTTGTGTAGTTTTTGTTGCTAATGCCCTAGTGAAAAGTTCCTGTAAGGCACACAATAAATGCGTGTTAAATTAGTTAATTAATTACTATGGTTGGAAAGACAGAAGACAGCTAAATCAAACATGAGAGATAGAGCATCTCAATGGTAGTGTCCTCCTGCTATTTCCTTGTGGGTTCTGACATGGAGTTATTTGGTAGGGATATTAAAAAGAATGTCAGGGAAATTCTCCTCCGCCACAGTAAGCCGAGTGGATTAAATATAGAATCCCTGATGCTCTTCCTACATCAAGCGTCCTTGTGCCGTGGACCATGGCAGGACCCCATAATGGAATTGAAAGTTAAAAATATAAAAAGGCAAAACTGTTGAATTCTTCAATGGAAGATCAGACACGAGATGACTGGGCTTTTCCACGCATCTGCAACAAAGCAAACAACTTTCTACATGTCTCATTAAAGCTGCAGGGGAGAGATATTCTGAATGCTTTCTATTAAGCAAGAACGGTGGATGGAAATTGATTTTGCACTAATAATAATGTAAGATGTATAAAATGCTAGACATGAGGTCAAAGTATAATTTTTTATACTTGAAAACATGACTCCCATACAAATATAAAATGAATACCTGTCAAAGATTTATTAAGTCATTAATGAGGGAGGCAGTGAGAAAAATCTAGTTCAGAGAGCATTTTGAAGAATGGGGTGCTTACAGGCATTTATAAAGAAATGTTAGAATTATATTGCTAGGTTAGATGCAAAACTGATTAATGTCCCACAGGGCAATAAAAAATAGTAACTTTGGGGTTATCTTTGCTACTGGACAGAAACTATTTGCATCTTGGCCATACAAGATCGACACGCTAACATGTAACTTCACAGAGTTTGAGCCCTGGCATCAAAACAAAACAGCAAAATCAAGCAAAGGTACATTCCCCAAGATAATCGATTATCCTTAAGTGGCCTTGTCAGACAATGTCCTTGTATAACATTGAAAGGACATGCCTTAGTTTCATGCTTTGGAGAATTTTTCTTAACATTTTTTATTTTGAGTATGATTTAAAAATGCTTTCGTTGATTCTTTCAGTTCTGATTCCCATAGTCAACATGTTTTTCAACCACAAATTTGATCATGAGGGAGAAGAAACAGTTTTTTTGTTCAGTTTTCATTTTGTTTTCCAGGAATGTCACCCTCATGATTGGAAAGGATCACTGTGCTCATGTGTTCATCTCCTTCCCCAGACTGCAGGCTCTTCAAGGCTAAGACCAAGTCAATTCAAAAACTTCAACATTTACTACCTCAGCTACAAATTTCGACGGTCTACATATGCCAGGTACATTCTGGGAACAATAATGATGCCCAGATAAATGAATGAATGTAATTAAAAAAAAAAAAAGTTACCCTTAATCAGGAAAAAAGTTGTGAAGTTATGTAACAGTTTAACACACAGGTTCAGACCTTGAAACAATTACACAACAAAGTTACAGCTCAGCTGGCTGAGCCTGGCTGAGCTCAGAGCCGCAGGAAGGCACCATCCTTTTAGGATAAGTAGAAATCAGGCTATAAGGAACAGGTTTTGGGGTAAGGTAAATGTTGTTCTGATCAGCAGTTGGCCCAGAAGATACTTTCTTCTACCTAAAACTGAAGGCTGTAAATACAGAGAACTGGTCCACCTGGGTTTTTGTTTTTGTTTTTCTGTCATGAAAAATTTACCCAATAACTGTGAAGAACATAAATTGTAATAGAATCTACATGTTCATTTGTTATACTTTTCCAAGGTTTTATTTAACAATTTAAATCTGGGTGTGGTGGCTCATGCCTATAATCCTAGCACTTGGGCAGGTCAAGTCAGGAGGATCACTTGAGTTCAGGAGATTGAAACCAGCCCAGGCAACATAGCAAGACTTTGTTGATCTCTACAAAAAAAAAAATTATTTTTAATCAGCCAAGCATGGTGGCACACACCTATAGTCCCAGCTACTTGGTAGGCTGAGGTGGGAGGATAGCTTCAGCCCAAGAGATCAAGGTTACAGTGAGCTGTGATTGCATCTCTGTTTCTAAAAAGAAAAAAAAAAATTGGTGGTTTAAAGAAAAAAGATACCAAAAATGTATTTTTATTAGAAAAAAACACATAAAATGAGATAGAGATGTTCCTGTACAAGAAACATAGTGCTGAGCATCCTGGTAGCCAAAACCAGAAAGAAAATTTTACAACTTGACCAAATCCTATTTTTTAATAAGGAAAGCTACTAAAAGAGAGAAAATTTTCTCTAGCACTGAATTATATGAAGAATTTATTTTATAGGGATACTAGAAGAAGTGTCCCTTTGTCTAGGGACAAAGCATTTGTATCAAATGTTACAAAACTTGAATTTATGCTCTTTATATTTCTATGCTTTTAATATTACTGCTTAGTAAAAGTGAATGCCATACTGCTGTATCGTATAACACTCCATCCAGATATGCAGCGTTTGGGTGGTCTAACCAGATATAAGTGTATAGCTTAAAGAATCTGCACACAAAAATGTAGTCCATCTTTTGGTTTATCCACTTCAGACATCAATGACTTAATCTGCACTCTGACCAAGGCAGCCAACTCAAGACTGAGATATAAATATTTCTATCTCAGTAATCTTTGTGTTCTCTGTGCCCAACATGGTACCTCACACATAATCGGTGCCCAATAATTACTAGATAAGCAGCACTAGTGAGTGTTGTAATGGAGAGTGGCCAGAAAGCCACGAAGTAGCAAAGATGGCTTGAAGAAAAGGACGCCTATTCTGATCTGGACAGACATGTCAACCTCCTCTCTGCTGGTGTTAGTGCATCTGATACTTCTCTTCTGGTTCAGACTCACTACAGCTATGCAAGGAGACCATTATCCATGCTTTTAGTAATACATGGATGTTAATAATTCAAAACCTCTATGTAGTTTATTCTTTAATAGAAGATAACAAATCCTTTGCTGGTTTTCTAGTAAGTAGTAAAAGGATTTTTTTCTTGGTACCTGGGAGTCCAGTAGATGCCTGTAGTATTCTGACAGCCTCATTGGAGGAATGAGTAATGGGGGCTTATAGCATTGGGGTCCTTGTGCAGGGAACTCCAATAATATCAAGATTCAGGTGATACCAATGACTTGTTTCATAAGATAATCTGCTGAACAATGAAAACAGCTATCCTGTGAGTCTCCTGTGCTTTCCCTAGTCCAATCCATCTTGTAACGCACACAGACTGAGTGTCTGACATATCATTTTGATCATGTTCTGCCTTTGTTCAAAAACTTTCCACATGGGAGATATTAAAAATAAGCCAAGAAAGAGAGTTGGAAACTGGAGGGCAGTGAGGAGAACATCCTTCAGGGAATGCCCCATCCTTACTGCCTGTGCCCAGATTAAACCTCTGGGCCACAGATGGATCAGAACACAAACCAAACCCTTTGGAAATAGTGGTTTGGTCTGTGTTATAGTGGAAATAGTGGTTTTGAAAAACACCCTGCTATATATCTTTTTGCCCTATCTTTTTCTCAAACATTCTGGAGGGGCAGAAAAGGCAGGGTCTTCCTGGGAGTGTATTGGCATGATAAGCACACCAATGGCAAAAACACTATTTTTAATTTATAGTATCATATATAATTACCTCTTAATTCTCACAGCAACCTAAGATAGTAATCAAAAGCAATGCTTCCCAAATTATCTCTGATGATGGACCATTTTATTTTTGCTTCCAGTCTATTGCAGAACAATACTGTTATAAAATAGTATCAAAATTAAGTTGTTTTTTAACTACATTTTTATAATAAATACATGCAAAATATAAGCCCACATTCTTTATTATACTTTAACAGATATAAAAATATGCTCAAATTGTTTTAAAAGTTTCTGAATACTTACTGTCAATGTCTGGACTTGTCATATAGTAGTAACTTTTAAGGACTGACACTGGCCAGGGAACAATACTTTGAATAGCACTGGTCCAAGAGTGTTCTGGACATCCCCTTAGACAAGCTCCCACTGTTTCTCTCTCAGCTCTCTGCTTGAGAACAAGCCATGCACGCAAGAAACATAAGGTGACTAATGATGATTTTAGAGTAGTTCCCCACCCTTTATCCATAGTTCTTATTACTGGAAGTCAGCTGGGATTCAAAAATATTAAATGGAAAATTCCAGAATACACAATTCATAGCTTTTAAATTGTGTACTATTCTGAGTAGCATGATGAAGTCCTGTACTGTCCCACTCTGTCCCGCCCGAGATGCGTATCATGCGTTTGTCCAGTGTACCCACTCTGTAAACGCTACCCACCCATTAGTCACTTAGTAACTGGCTCAGTTATCAGATCAACAGATCAGAAGAAGGTAAGTACAATACAGTTAGATATTTTGAGAGAGAGAAACTACATTGTTTCTGTATAACTGTTACTACAGTATATTACTATAATTACCATATATAGGTAATTATATATGATAATATATATTACAAATGATTTTATTATTAGTTGTTAATCTCTTACTGGGCCTAATTTATAAATTAAACTACATCATAGGCACATATAGGAAAAAACATAGTATATATAGGGTTCAAGCATTCATGGAGGGGGATCTTAGAATGTATTCTTTGCAGAAAAGGGAGGACTACTGTATCAATGAATCACATGAGTTTTATGCTATGAATCCAGCTTAGTTTGTATATCAAGTGTTTCATTGGTATTATATATATGTAAATGTATGCATATGTATATTATGATCAAGGAAAAATCAGTCCTTGGGATACAGGTGACTTGCTCTTGGGAGGTATTTAACAGTTAATTCTGTTATCTATTGATTATCACAGAAAATGTGAAGTTATTTAAAAGCATCACCTGCTTAGGTCCAAGGCAATTGTCAAAGCAAGAGCACCCCTCCATTACAAACAGAGCTCTCACCCTCCAGTGCCTCCTCCTACTTTGAGTCTGAGATACTATGGCCATTTCCAATTTTATGTCACGGGCAGAAAACATGTTATGTTTGCATCCATGCCAAAGATCATCCAACGTGTCCAGCATGTTTTCCTTCAGCAGGTAGAAGAGCCAGGGCATCCTTTCTAACCCAATGTTTACTTCTAACCCACATTTGAAAATTTCTCCTCTGTTCACCAAAATTGTTTTCTCTTCTTCCCAGGCTAGTTTATACTCCCAAGTTCTGAACAATGGATGTGAATAGAAGAGAGGTATGTCTCACTTCTTGGCTGTCCCCACAATGCACTCCCCATCCTGCCACCTTGCCTGGTCATTTGTGCTCCTTGCCGTCCTCCAGCGATCTCGGAAGCCACATGTTGAAAATGAAGGAGCCCAAACTGGAGAACCCCCAGCCCCTGAATCCGTGCTTGGAGGAGCCTCTCCCCGATCAGGAACACTCATTCTAGACACTACATAAGATTGAAATCTGATATGGGGTTATGCCATTGCAACTTGGGGGTTTGTCTGTTACAGTAGCTAATGTTACCTTATCTAATATGCCTTCATAATAAAAAGTATTAATTACATCTCCCCATCGTTGTGCAAGGTTGGCTGGTGAATTGGAACTTCTTTATAAATCAGCTCTTATCATGATCCAGTCTATGGGCCTGCTGTGTATCTATTCACTGGTTCAAAAACTATATACTGAGCACCTACTATGTGTCTCCATTGGGCACTAGTATGATTTCCAAGGGTTCCTTAAAAGGAGACCCTAGAGGAACAATTCTTACTTCAAATTTGGTTCTAAAATGACTATGTTTATAGCTATAATTATAAAACAGAATACACCTTCTGACTCCCTAGTGCTCACCTCTTCTCCTGTTCTCCACCCCACCCAGCTCCACCTCTACATCCCTATGCACCAAGGCAGAGAAGCAGCTTCAGGATGTGTGATTTTGAGGAAAGAAAAAAGGAAGTCCTCCAGGCAGTTTTCTTGCTCACCCTCAATTCAGATCCACGATCTTACGGGGACTTCCACCAAGGAGGATGCCATTTCCACTGCGCTGGTAACAGCAGAGACACAGGGAAGAGAAATGATTTACCCTTGTAAAATTAAGAGATTTTGATTCCTTTTTTTTAATGTGTTATACTGTGTAACCCCCTCCTAGGGGTCCTCAAGAAGCTTTCACTAAAACCAAGGATTGCTTTTTAAGGCTCTTTAAAGTCTGGTTTGTTTCTCATTCATGTGTCACAGCACTGAGATGGGACTTAAGGTGCACCTTACTTAAGTGCACCTTACCCACCTTACTTAAGTGGGACTTAAGTGCACCTTACTCAAGATTCAACCCCCAAAGAGGCCTGTTCCACCTCTGTCATGTTTCAGCATGCATTGGTTAGATATTTTGCAGTCGTTGCAGAAAGTTTAACCATTTTGCATGAACCTTCCCACTCTGCAGAGGCGCAGCTCCCAGACACACAATCAGATTTGTTTATTTGAAATGGAAAGTTGAGATTTGCAAACCTATTTTGATTTGATTTTTTTGTAAGTAAAAAATTAAGCTTAGATGAAAATAACCCAGTATGTTTTATTCTTTCCTGCTCCTCACATCCAACCTGTGGTCCCATTTCTCCAAGGAAAGATTCTTTTATTGCCCCCATTGTCCCACTCATACTACTCCCTTCTTCACTGTTTATAAAAACACTGCTGGGAAATTAAAACAAGGAATGCTATTTTCCAAAGAAACCGAAGCATATCTGAGCTTAGGCAAATGGCACTGTTTTAAATGATATTGGAAACTCAGAACCTAGCAGAGTGTTTTACAGGCTCTATGTGAATGGTTAGTTATGATGATGGAAATGACAGAGAAACCCACCTACTCAACAGAAAAAAAGAAAAGAAGGGAAACCTTCAGTCTACAGACTGCAGATGCAGCTCAGGGACCAATGCTCCCTCTGAATATGGATTTCAGGAAACTTTCGAATCACCCTTCATCTGCAGGACTTAAGCCCCCAAGGCTGAGACCATCTATTTTTCACATTTGATTTGGGCTGGGACCTGGGGCTCAAATCAGATATCATTACCCCTTCTCCTCACCACACTCCCCTGCGCCTCTGTAACTCTGTTATTTCTCCTATTAATATCTCATCAACATCGGGCAGGTGCTTCCTGTAGGGAGGTTCTTCATTAACAAGTTGTCAGTGGGACAAAGAGTCAGATTCCCACTGCCGAAGGAAACTGGCATGAGACCCTGCATGAGGAGGCAGAAGAGCAGTCTGCGAAATGATTACACTCTCTATCGGGTCTGTTTTCCTATCAGACATAAATTTGGACTCACCTATCTGACTTCCGAAAACTTTCCTGTAACTTCCTCCTTAAACAAACATTTGTTCTCAAATTAACTCTATTTTTACGCTCAATATAATATCTGAATCAGCAGTTTTTAAATACTCAATATATCTTTAAATGCCAACAGACAACAAGTATAGCAGGTGTTTAATTGTGGTTTAAGGATCCACATTGTTCACATTTTACAATCACAATTAAAATTAAGCAATAACACCAAAGGAGTTCCGGTATACAGCAATAATACTTACCCGTATAGGGAAATTGATAAGGATCCAGATATAATGATGCCCATTGTAGTAACCCTGTGGTGACTGATTGCTATTCTGCTGTTAGCAAACAACTAAGAAATACTTTATTTTTTCAGAATTATCAATTTGTTTCTAGGGTATGTGAACAATGGAAACCTTAAGGGAGAATGCAATAGTTAGTGAGGTATTAAAACAGTTATATAACTAATAAAAACACTAAATCAACTTAGATATGCAGCAGTGTGTCATTTCCATTTTAATAAAAAAGTACATTATTCTCTTCCCGAAATTATAAAATTTTATTTTTTTTTTACTCCGTGCCAACATATTTGGAAAGTAAAAAAGTCATAAATCTATGGTTTCTGGAATTGTCATTTATGTTATTCTCTAGTCCTTAAAAAAGATAGAATAAAAACAGGCATTTTCATAAAACAATCGATTTGAAAAATTATTTGCATTTGCTGCTTGTAATTTTTTTTTTCTTGGGGAGAGTGGGAGAGGGAGCATAGGGACTTATAAATAAAACACACTTGATTTTCATAGCATCCCTGTATGCTGAGCATTAAGATCCCTGAATGTGCTGCTCAGAAACACAGTGTACTGGAACGCTTTATTGAAGGAAGCTCTCACATCCTCTGCTTGCAGGCTGCATAGTAACAAAGCCCAGGTGGTGGGTCAGACTTCTCTGTTCAATGAACTCCAGGCATGGGCCAGGTGAGAGGCAGTTAGGAAACCAAGCCAGGGCTGCAGCAAGCTACATTGGTGGGCCTGAGCTGGCTTGGAACTTGTGGTTCCAAATCTGAGCAGGGCCAGCCAGGTCTCAGATCAAGAAACTTAAGTGCAGGTATTTTTTTTCCTCTGAAAACACAGAGAGAGGATTATCAGTATGGGCCTCTGTTAGTTGATGTCCAAGCACTTTTGACAATCCTCGTGCGTTTATCACCTGGGTTGCTAGTGAACATCCTCCCACATGGCAGAGCCAAAAGTAGCTCTTGAAAGACCTAGATGTAGAATTTTAGAATGACAAGATCATTTGAGAAGATGTGAAGAAAGGCAAGAGGAAACAGGTCAGAACTAGAAAGGTCCTTTAAGTTCATCCATGGCACTCAGTCTCATTTCTCCACTAAAGTAACCCGGGAACAGCAGTTTCTGCCCGGCCTGAACATTGGTGTCCCATGGAGAGAGCTTTCGCACTGGTTTCAACTGGCCTGCTCCAGCCCAGGCCAATTGAAACCAAATCCTTGGGGACAGGGCCCAGGCCCTTTCAGGTGATTCTGACACATAAAAGCACAATACCAAGGAACTTGGGGGTGGAATCCCTGTATCTTTAAATTTGTGCATATTTTGTAATTTGATTCAATAAAAACATTTTCATTTTTATTAAGGATATGGGTTTCCTTTTACTCCAAATATTCAAGTCAAATCAACAATCCAGAAAGATGTGCCGTATTCATCCTGCGATTTCCCCTGCTCGTGAGGGTGTTATGAATGCCTGGGAAGCAAGGATCTAACTCAGCATAAATGAAGAAACTGAGGCTGAGAGAGGTAAAGTCCCTCGAGACTTCTGACTATACCCCACCATCTGCTCCTTTGTAGCATTCATAAAGGGCAACTTAGTGATGGAATACTCTGGATTCCTTTCAAGAGAACATAAGGAAATATGAAATGGCTGGAAAGTCTGATAAGAGAACACCACAACAATGGCAGTTAGGATTTACTAAGCCCCTGCTAAATATCAGAAATTTGCATATTCATGCATTTATTCAGCAAATTTTATTGACTATTATTATAGGAAAAGCACTAATCTATCCAAACGGGGAATGCAAGAGATATCAACCTGAGACATGACCCCTGATTCCTTGGAACTTCAGGCTACTAAGGGAGAATGACATTCATCAAAAATTACAGTAATAAGGATAATAATAAGTAATAATCATGCCCCGTGATAAATACTCTGAAGGAAATATGGTTGGTTCTATGAAAGCAACAGAGGAAGCTGATCTATACAGTAGACTCAGGAAAGGAAGGGACACCTGAGCTGAGAGCACGAAGGATGAATAGGAGTTCACCAAACGGTGGAGGACGAAAGAGTGAGGAAAGAACATCCCTCACAGAGAGAACATACATGCAAATGTCATGTGGTGAGAGCAGGCAAAGCACTCTGGAAGACTTGGGAGAGCGTTAGAGCGGCTGGGATGCAGGGAGCCGGCGAAGCAGGAGCAGACTGGGGAGGCAGGCAAAAGCCAGACATTTAATCAGCGGTCCCCAACCATTTTGGCACCAGGGACCTGTTTCATGGAAGACAAATTTCCCACAGACCGAGGGTAGGAGCTGTGGGGGGAGGTGGTGCAGAGCTCAGGCAGTGATACGCAGCCTGTTTCCTAACAGGCCAGGGACTGGTACTGGGCCACCACCTGGGGGGTGGAGACAATGGTATTACATCTAATCTTTGTCACCATCTAACATGGAGGATGTTTGGTTCCCACTTTATAGATGAAAAACCATGGAGCGAGTTAACCCCAGGTCACATCCCTAGTAAATGACTGAGTGGAAATCAAGCAAATCTGCCTCCCTGGGTTGTCCCCCTCTGTGCTCTGCCACTGCTCATGAACACTCGGCAGGGACAAAGGAGCGTTAGGAGTTGTCTAGTTACACCCCCACGTGGGTCCGTGTCCCCTCTGCTTTGCGCTAACAAGCATCGTGCTCAGGCACTGGGACTGCAGGCTCTGCTGGGCTGAATAGAGTCCGAGGGAAGCTTATTCAAACAAGAACGAATTTGCCCCCTGAATGACCAGATGTAAAAGAGCAGCGAAAGGAGGAGAGAGGAACCAGAGAACACTCAAGGAAGTCGGTGCAACCCTAGCATCTGTGTAGAATATTCAAATTCTTTTAAACAGCTTTTTGTTGTGTCATGATGTTTCTACCTGCACCTAACAGAAAACTCAAAATGCTTTAAGCAATGAGGATATTGTGTTATTTCACATAACACAAGTTCCAAAGGAGCATGGCTCCTGAGCGGGCTCATTTGGAGGTTCAGTGGAAACTCCGAGGATGTATTTTTCCCCCTCTGCTGTCCCTTACTTGTTAGCCTTGTCCTCAATGAGCTTCCACCATGGTCACAACGTGGTTGTCACAATTTAGGTTTTATACGCAGACAGGACAATTGCCAGCCAGAGGAGTAAAGGCTATTTCTTCCTTATGTCTCCTTTTTCAGAGTGAGGAAACATTTTCCTAAACATCTCTGCACCAGCAGACTTCTCCTAAGATCCTGGTAGCCAGAACTGAGTCACATGCACACCCAACCCCAGCAACTGTCTAGGGCAATGAGAAGACCACATATGGCTTAGACTAACCAAGGTTTACTTCCAAGCTGGGGATAGGGTCACTTGAAAGGCAATGATCTGAACAAAATTGGAGCTCTGTCAGCAAGGAAGTAGGAGGATCTATTTGAGGTAAGTAACCAATAGTATTATCTCTCTCTGCTTGACTTCCCACTTTCTGGGCAGCAGGAATTGAGTAGCATCAGGTTCATCAATGGCGTTCTGATCAATCCAATGTGGTGTAAATAAAGCAATAAGCAATGCATAGGAAAAGGACAGTTTAACTTTGCATCCTAGATCTCTCTTTATGCTGGGAGGAAAAGAGCAGGGCCAACATCTAGGCAAGCCTCAGGGGCAACTGTGAAGACATTATCAGGCCTGCAGTTGCATTCCTTGCAGTCCAGACCCCAAATTAGCTTGCCCACACATGAGGGTCAGCAACACATCCAGGCCTGCCAGCCCTAAACCCAAGGACAGACTTTCGATTATCCTGAAGTCCATTATCAATCAGTGGGATGAAAATCATGATGCAATCATTTGGCACATCTCTCCCTCTGTTTCCATCTCAGGGGACCAGGGTGAGCTATAAACATTAATTAGGAAAAACCCGTGACACTCCTGAGATGATAACAGGGTTGGAATCACATCTGCCCATCTCAATTAGCTCAGAGGACAAACAGGCAAGCCACCTAGCATCTTTCCTGGGGCTCAGTAATAAATGACATTGAAACCAACACCTAGCTGGTGACTCAAAAACTACTTTCAGACATAAAAAGTCATATGCATTTGAGTTGCAAATAGGACCACCAGCAAACCTGTGGCCAGGGCTTTTTAATAATGTGGCATTCCCTCTCTCTGCAGACATCTTCCTGCTCAAAATCCCTTCATAATTCTTATGGGGTAACTGGAGTTTCTATAAACATTCATAAAAAAAACTAACCATGTACAGCATAGTATTAAGTAGAAGTTACAAACTAGGGTTCAAAAGTTATATCAGCTAGAATATCAGCTCTACTACTTATTAGCTATGTGACCTACTTCACCTCTCCAAGTCTCAATTTCCTCTTCTATAGTATGGAAATTCTTTCAGTGGGGTTCTGCAGATTGAATGAGAGAATGCCATAGAGAGTGTCTAACACATAGTACGTACTCAGTAACCTCTAGATTTTATGATATTGGAAGAGACATGGCATAGATCATATACCTAGAAACAAGACAAACAGCACAGGACATGTGGGAAGAAATAAACTCTCAGAAAACAAGGATTCTAGAATCAGCAGTCTATGGGATCACAGAGGTGAAAAAGGCCTCAGAGACGATGTAGAACTACTTGCTCATACTACTTTCTAGGAATAGTGGAATCTTCTAGTTTCTCAGAAATTTAGAAAGGTTAACATCCCTAAAAAACTTTTAGATGCCCATTCCACAGTTGCAATATTTTAAATTTTTTGTATTAACCATATTTTATTTTTAATACTTTAAATTCAAACAACTATTTTTTTAAGGCAGGGTCTCACTCTGTCACCCTAGCTAGAGTGCAGTGGCATCATCATAGCTCACTGCAACCTGATCCTCCTGGGATCAATCAATCCTCAAGCAATTGCTCAAGCAATCCTGCCTCAGCCTCCTGAGTAGCTAGGACAATAGGTATATGCCACCATGCCCAGATAATTTTTTAATTTTTGTACAGATAAGGTCTCAAACTCCTGGCCTCAAGCCATCCTCCAGACTTGGCCTCCTGAAGGACTATGATTACAGGTATGAGCCACGATGCCCAAACCCAAATGACTATTTTTAATGAGAAGACACTTCTTCATGTTTTAATTCTCAAAAAATAATTTTTATAAAGTGTACAATATGTTTTTACCAACCATAAAAAATGATGTCTTAAATTTTGTTTTTAAATAAAATTACAAGTGATATTACAAAGCATTTTCTGATATGAACAGATTACTAAATGCATTAGGGTGGCACGACCATGTGAGGAGCTCAGTTGCAATATTGTAAACAAGCCCTTGAATCCCATACTGTGATGTTTCTCACCACCACCGCTCTTCAAGACTCCATTCATGTACTCAACATACATTTATTGCGTTCATGGTTCAGACAGTATAGAGGGGATGTTAAGACCCTAAGCTCAGCACTTCACATACGTTAATTGTGCGTCCTGACAGTGACCCTAAAGATTAGATACAACTGACCCCATTTAAATGTGAAAAGACTATCCAAAGGGTGAGGATAGCTTAAAAAACAAAAGCTAGTGAGTTTTAGAGATCAGATTTTTTGTTGTTGCTTTTTCAGAGACAATGTTTCACACTTTTGCCTGATCTGGAGTGCAGTAGTGCTATCATAGCTCCCTGCAGTCTCGAAATCCTGGGCTCAAGTGATCCTCTTGCCTCAGCCTCCCAGATAGTTGGGGCTACAGGTGCATGCTACCATGCTCAGCTAATTTTTCTTATTTTTTGTAGCAATAGAGTCTTGCTATGTTGCCCAGGCTGGTCTCAAACTCCTGGGCTCAAGCAATCTTCCCACCTTAGCCTCCCAAAGTGTTGGGATTACAGGCATGAACAACTGCACCTAGAGATCAGATTTGAGCCCTAGTCTACCAGTGTATTGCAACAAAAATGTTGCCAACTAACTACCTCAAATAGCAGTGTGTTAAACCTACATCCACATATTCACAGTGATCTGCAGGTCAGCCCAGGGCCATTTGATCTAGGCTGGACTTGATTTAGGGTAACTCTTGTCCAGATGTGTCTCTTCTTTCTGGGAGCATCAGGCTATCTCAGGCCTGTTGTTCTCAGGGCCAGGGCAGAGGTACAAAGAGAGCAAATGCAACTGTGCAAGCACCTTTCAAAATTTTGGTTACATCATTCATACTAACATTCTATTGACCAGAGAAAGCTACATGGACAAACACAGTTCATTGGTAGGGGAATATATTCCACTTCCCTTAGTGGGAAGAACTGCATAGTGCTATGGCAAAGGAGGGAAGAACTGAAGCCATTCAGGAAATCCACTGCAGTCTGACTTCAAAGCCTGCACACTTTCCTCCAACCCAACAACTTCCCAAAAATAAACAAATAAATACAATGCCCCAGAAAGCTTTAATAGAAATACATCTAAGATGTCAGGCAAGTATGGTGGAAGGGGCATCTCACTTAGCCTAGACAGAGGGGGAGGATAAATGAGACTGCTAGAAAAAAAATATATATAATTATGTTCAAAAGTCTCCTGGTTGAAGACGAGGTGAGGGATAGGCATGAAGACGCCACGCTCTGGCCCTAGCAGGTGCCTCACAATGAGGGGAAGCCTACAGAGTAGAAAGGGCTTTTAATGGTTCAGGTAAAACCAGGAGACAAGCAACAACTGGAACTGAGGCTTTCTGTGGTTTGCCTAACTCAGGCATTAGCTTGGTGGAGAGATGGGTATTATGAGCATTTAAACAATTTAATCAAACTTCACACTGTAATCATTGGGCAAATCAGGAGTAATAATTCACTGGCAAGAGTCTAACAGCGAGAGGGGGACAAATGAAAACTCAGACAGCAGAGTGGCACCCGCTGGCCAGGGAGGGGCTAATTCGCACAGAGCCACAGCTGCAGGCCCCCAGATCTGGCCGTTGCTGGCTAACCACATCCCTGTGGAGGTGCAGCAGACCACAAGAAGTGGCAGAAGCCAGCCTGGGGCCTACAGTGAGAGAACTCAGTCAACGTCAGGGACAGATATGGTCACCCTCCTCCTGGAAGAACACAAGAACCTTCTCAGTTTCCTTCACTCCTCTTGCTCCCATCCAATCGGTTCTATCAGGGTATTAGCTCTGTGCCAGTCACTCTGAGAGGAGAGGAGTTCAAGGCCTGCCTCCTTTGGCTGGAAGCTGACTCTAAGACATGTGAGGTAGTTAGACAATGACAAGACCACTGAGGAGTGGATTATGTGATATTGGTGCAAATTGCTGTGATGCTTCACAGCAGCGCTTCTCAAAGTAGAGCAGCACATCGGCATCCCATGGAAATTTGTTAGAAACAAAAATTCTAAGGCTCCACTAACACCTCCTGAATCAGAAACTCTGAGAGTGGATGGAGCTCAGCTATCTGTGTTTTCACAAGCCAGAATTCCAGTAATTCCGAGAGCCTCTGTTTCCGAATACAGTGAGAGCAGAGAGGGCAGGAGGCTCCCTTGAAGGAACTGGGTAGTGGGACAGACTTTGTGCACTGTCCACCCTGAGGGCAGAGACGCAGGCATGAGAGTGACTCCCTTAAGGACCACTGAGGTGCATGCCTGGCTAGAGGAAAGGGTGGCTCTGAGTGACATACACACACAGACCAGTCTGATCAAGAGCAGTAGGGTTGGGCAGATTCTTGAAAAATGGGCACACAAATGTTCGGACCTGTTGCAATACAGGGTTGAAGATTTTTACCCTGGAGCATGAAAAGGGCAAAGGTTAGGAGCAACAGGGAGAACAATAACTCCCCCAAGCCTGCCCTCCAAAAGTGGTACTTCTTTTGAAAAGATATTTAAAGGCAGTATGAAAGTCAGAGCCAGCTGTCCAATAAGTGATTGAAACAACAGTGGTCTAATGGTGACAACCAAAAAGGAGTCAAAGAGATGTCACTTTCCTTAAGTGCTGAGTCCCCCTTCCTTGGCCCCTGGCCTCACCCCATTGTCTGCCCCACAACAGCCCCCAGCCACCATAATAAAAAAAGTGGGTGAAAGGATTCTAATAAGTAAGGCAGCAATATGAAGACTGAACTGAAAGTACAATAGACATTTATGTTTTAGAGGAAGTTTCTAAACTCCCTCTTTGAAAAACTGACTGAAATAGCCAAAGAGAAGAATTTAAAAATTTTTAATTAAAATTCAATTAAATTTTTAAATCTTCACTAAACCTAAGACTATATTTATGGGTGTCAATAGGTCAAATTCCTGTCCCCCCAACCCCCAAACTTAGAACCAATTGAAAATACATGCAAAAGTCAGGCACACAGAGATCAAAATGCCTACTTTATTACTAATATGATATGTATTAATATTGACTATTATATAAAAGTATTCAATACTTAGCTTGTAAATAATGCATCCCAGAATTAGATGGCCTGGCCCACTCATGCCATGAACAGGCAAGTCTGAAGAATCACAGAACTACACATTATGGAACAGAGGAGCAGGGTAGAGAGCGTGGTCTCTACAGACAGGCCAGCAAAGAGAGAAAGAGAAGAGAAAGGCTGAGACTCTTTCCGTAAGATCAGCAATTGCACTGGTCACCCCTGCTTCCTGGAGAGGAATGAATAAGTTGGCAGAGAGAAGCCTGGAGAGTGCAATGAAAGCTTCTCCATCCAGAAACTGAAACTTGGGAGTGAGGACTCCTCTTAACAGTGCCAATTACATATCTCTAATTTCAAGGAATTTCTGCCAGATATAACCACAGAGAAAACCAAGTTGGAGGAAGACACTGGGAGCTTCCCCCAAAATTAGGGCAGTATTGTGAGAAGAAAATAAAGGAAATTCTGGTAAACTACATTTGAGGAGCAAGGTGTGAAGGTGTGGTTAGACAATGTACTAAAAAACAAAAGAGAAAGGAAAAATACCAAAGTAAATATCTATTAATAGGCATAAATTTTCCATAGATCCAAGTCATTTACTATCATACAGCCATTAACTAAAATAAATTAGAGTTTTCTATTGACTTAGGGAGAGTCACACAAATTACTTATGAATAAGAAAATCAAGATGGTATATGTATACCATGGAGTACTACTCAGCCATAAAAAGGTGAACTAATACCTTTTGTGTCAACCTGGATGTAACTGAAGACCATTCTTCTAAAGTGAAGTATCACAAGAACGGAAAAACAAACACCACATGTACTCACCATTAAATTGGAACTAATCGTTCAACACTTATGTGCACATATGGAAGTGCACATTCATTGGAGAATTGGGCAGGTGGGAGTGGGGAGGAGGGGATGGGGAAATTTACACCTAAAGGGTACAATGTACATTATGTGGTTGACAGGCAGACTTATAACTTTGACTCAATGGGTACAAAAGCAATTTATGTAACTAAAACATGTATCTACCCCCATAAAATTTTGAAATAAAATTTTTAAAAGGTAAAAAAGAAAGAAAATCAAAATGTAGACATTTTGTAGAAGACAAAAAATTATAAGTGTATATACATACATGAACATTGCTATCTATATTTGTATAATGATAGGAGCATATAAAAAATAGGAGAGAATAGATGGTAGGTTGTTATTATAAGTAACCTCTAGGAGAAGAGAATGGGAAAGCAAGCCAAAACAAGACAAAGGAAAATAAGACCACACTAAGAAGAAGAAAATAAAATGAAAGAAATGAAAGAAGGAAGGAAGTATGCTTGCTATGATCTCATTTATCCAATTGTTTATATTATATATATATGAAAAATGTGAAAATATAAATGTTTAATATTTGTATTTATATTTTCAAATATTGACAACCAAGGGTATATACCTCATATAAGATTATTTCTCTCTGTCTTATATTTTCTGCAAATCCTCTGAGCCTCATTCCTAGGGAACTTCAAGAAGCACCCACTTGGGTGACTCAAGGAGCTCTGTATAGAGTCAACTTTGCTGCTAGAACTTGCCCTAACTTTGTGCCCTTTGTAATAGGATCAGAGTTTCCTCCTGTATCAAAGATTACCTCCCTTCCTCTTCACCAAATTTTAATAATGTGGACTGTATCTTGTTTCTCGTGGGCCACAGTCCCTGCCTGGAACCAGCCTCTAAGACACAGGGCCCTTGCTTGGTTTGGGTAGACGCCATCCCCAACCCAGGGACTGGAAAGTTATACCAGAATTCCAGCTGACAACAGTGTATTGCAGCCATACTTGATCCCCGTGATTCTTCACCGTATCACAACCCAAATCTTGCCAACAAACCCACCTTGCTGCCTTCTGGGCCTCTCTGATGCCATCCTCCTGCCAGAGACTGAGCTCTAGAGGACAGTGATGATATCCATCTTATTCATCACCATTTCCTCATCCCAAACACAGAGCTTGGCACATAATGGACCTAAACACTAATAAATAAATGTATACGTAAACTATATAACATCAGACACTCTGAATATTGGATCCAACGCCCTGAACACCTTTTCCATGCCTACTACTAGCCTGCACCCCCAAATCCTAACACTCCCTCAGTAAACACATCTGTAATAGTTTCCACATCCCAGATGCTTCTGATTGGAGCTGATGTCTTCCTTTAAGACTTTTCATCTTGAAACAGAATATCATTATTACAGAAATAGAATTTGGGACCCAAGATTATGGGGTGAAAAAAAAGATGGATTTTGTTTAGATCATGTCAGTATATAACAGTAAGACATCCAGTGAAGATAATCCCTTATCTGATAGTGACCAGAGGAAAAATAGAAATGTAGATTTGGGAGGTCTCAAAGATGACAGGAAAAAGTCACAAAGAATCATGACAGTCCCTGACTAGAGACACAGAAAAAGATGCTCACCTATGTCTGATTGATGAATATAGCCCAAGGTCCCAGCTAATCGACTGTGGCTCTGATAAATTCTCTATGCTATGCTCTCTCGATTACCTGTGATTTAACTATCCAATTCTCTGGTCACTCTTCCAGAATCTGATAGAATTTTACATCCTGTGAGCTAGTCTTCTTGCCAACCCAAACAAAAAGATTGCATTTGAGTACTCTCCAGTCTTTGTAACATCTACCAACATTCTCCCTTAAGTCTAAAAATCATATTATTTTAATTAGATGTAAAAGAAAAAAGTGCATTCACACAGTTAGTAGTACTGAAATCACACAAAAAACAACTTGCTAAAATCTATCGTACTTTTTCTGGTTCTCTTACATCTCTTTTGACCCAGCATCTTGCATAAAAGTGTATCTATTTCTCTTCTCTTTTCCTAGATGATAAACCCTCTGTGGACAGGAAATACCCCTGCATTATCTTGTATTGTCAGAATATGTGCTTTACTTGTAGGATGGATTAATAGATGGATAAATTATTTTTAAGGTTAGGTGGCCACTGGATTTTGTCTCTTAAGCTCTGGAAGAATTATAGATAATTCAATCTTATTACAGGCAGCAACATGTTATTTTAAGGAAACTGATCTCTGGGGCAGAAGGCTTAGAAATTAAACTATTCTCTTACTAGTTATATGACCTTGGCCAAGACACTTAATCTCACTGACCCAAAATTAACTCATCTGCACAAAAGGGATAATCATATATGTACTTTCTACTTTGCAAGGCTATGATGAGGAAAAATGAGGTTATACATGAGAAATCACTCTTTTTTCCCCATTTCCTTCCATTCTTTTCTCTTCTCTTTCTTCTATTCTCTGCCTGAACAGTCTGGTCCCAGAGCCATTAGAATTAGGTGGGGCAGAGCAAAGTCATCCATGCGAAGCAGGAAGTGGGGAAGAAGGATAGGAGGACAGGATGGTTGGGTCATATCAGGGTCAGAGGCCAAGCAGGCTGAGGAGGACATCTATGCAGAAGGGCTTCCCAGCACTGGGTATCAGCACATAGTGGGGTCAGGAAGGTATCTCTACAGAGGGGTGGCCTGGTATGGGATATTATAATTTAAGCAGGGTAACAACATACATATATGGGGTGGCCAAGCATGAGAAATCAGAGCCCAAGCAAGGTGAGGAGGATGTCCCCACAGAAGTGTGTTCTGGTACAAAGGTGTCTGAGCTCAAGATGGCGAAGCAGGCTTCTATGCAGGAGCAAAGGGACAACTTGAAATATGAGTCAGGGCCCAAGCAAGGAGAGAAGAACACCTACATGAGTGAAGAGGTAGCATTAGTGTTGGGACATTGGTTATATACCAATGATGCATAACTGAATCAAATCATGGGCAAATATCAGACTAACCCAAAATAAAGAATAGTCTACAAAATAACTACCCCTGTCATCTTCAAAAGTCTTAAGGTCAAGAAATTTTAAGAAAGACTGAGAAATCGTTCCAGAGTAAAGGATACTAAAGAGACGTTTCACTAAAAGGAAGCTATGATGCAACATGTGATTCTCAACTAGATTATTTTGCTAAGAACACATTATTGGAACAACAAAACTAGGATGGAGTCTGAGGATTAGCTGGTAGTAATGTAGGCAAATACCCTTGTCAGTAGGAAATAAGCAGTAAAGTATCTGTGGGTGTTGGGGCATTAGGTCAGCAACTTACTCTCAATGAGTTTGGAGGGGGAAAAAGTTACTTTATACTGTATCTCCAACTTTTCTACTAGTTTGTAATGGTGTTAAAATTTTAAAAACTAACTATGTTGTACTAATAATAGGTAGTGGCATTGTACGTTTGGAACAGATTGATTTAAATATCTCTTTATGAGGAAATATTTACAGAAATTTCTAGGGTTTAAAGCATCGTTTTTTTATCATTTAAAAAGTTTATAGTTGTCTTCAAGGACAAAGATAGAGGACTAAACCATTGGAGTGTAATTAACTACCTCCCATTCACAATCCTACATCCTCTCACTTGCCAGATCAGATGGCCAAATGGTGTTATAGCTTTTGGTAAGACTTTTGAGAAATGTATAATCTATTTGCTACTTTAAATGTTCTAGAGCAGCACTAATAGAACATTTTGCAATGATGAAAATGTTCAGTATCTGCTCTATCCAATATGGTAGCTACAAGCCACATGTGGCTATTGAACACCTGAGACATGACTAGTGCAACTTAGGCACAGAAGGGTTTGTTTTCATTTAAATATAAATGTAAGTAGTCACATGCAGTGACTAGCTACCATATTGAACAATATAGCTCTAGATCACAGGAAAATCTTGAAAAGTTCCTAATTTCTTTTTAAAAGTTAGCCTGTCCCTGACCTCAAAATCTGATAATGTGAGCATTTAAAGATTATAAGCCAATCATACTTATGTATATAGAAAAAAATTCTAAATAAAATATTAAATTTATAGAATCCAGATGATTGTTTTAATTGTATTTACACATATCTTGACCAACTTGGAACTAGTAGGATATTTGCAGAAAATTTTATGATTGTGACTCATTCATAGGTTAAAGAGAAAAAAATAGGTGGGAGGGGGGAGGAGGGAAGGGGTATATACAACCACAACGAATAAAGATGTGTAACGTTTGGGGGATGGACATGCTTGAAGCTCTTACTCGAGGGGGGAGGGGGCATGGGCAATATAAGTAACCTTAACACTTGTACCCCCATAATACGCTAAAACAAATATAAATAAATAAATGAGAAAAAATAATCTTGATAAATGCTAATAAGATAGCTGATAAAATTCAATATTAATGCCTGAATTTAAAATAATAAAACCCTAATAAATCAGAAATAGAAGCCTTTTTATTTAATAGTATGAAAAGTAACTATCAAAATTGAACTATAAGCAACGTATACCTAATGATGAAACACTAGAAGCAGCCCATTAAAGTACAGAGCAAGAATACATATTCCTCATGATTACCATTATTTTGGCAGTGTTCACCAATGATATATAACATGAAAATGAAATTATATAAATATCAGAAAGAAATAAATCAAATGATCATCATTTGCAGATTTGATTGCTACTCAGAAAACCAAAGAAAATTTACTATTAGAATTAATATGCAACATCAGCAAGATTGCCAAATAAGACAATTTGGTAATATCCCCCTCACTATCCTGTCTCTAGACCCATGTTGATAGACCATCCCTGTTTCATTCATTTTACTTTTAGCACCTAGCAGAGTTCCTGGAATATAAAAGATATACACTTGATCTTAGCCAAAAGGCCGAGAAGTGATAATAAAACATATAATAAATATTTTTTGAATGAAGTAATTAATTTGTTGTCTTCAAAGTCTAGAAATTTTGAGTGCTGAATTTATCATTTCCCCCAAAAGCTGGTTTTCAAAATAAGAAAAACCATATAGTCATATCAATAAATGTAGATAAAAAATATTTGACAAAATGTAACACCCATTCATCATTTTAAAAATAATATGTCGGCAGGCTGGGAACAGAAGGGAAGTTCCTCAAAATTATAAAGGACACCTACCAAAAAGTCTACAGCTAACATGGTACTTAATAATGGCAGATTGCATGTTTTTCCTCTAAGGTAAGAAACAAGACAAGAATGTCAGTTCTTACCACTCCTACTCAGTGTTCCCCTGGAAGTACTACCCAGTACAATAAGGCAAGAGAAAGAAATATGAGAAATACAGATTGGAGAGAAAGAGATAAAAGTGTCCCATTCACCAACAACAAGATTGTGTAGAAAATTCCAAGAAACCTATTAAAAAAAAAAACCTCCTAGAATTAATAAGTGAATTTAGCAGGGTTCCACTTTACAAAGTTAAAACAAGAAAATCATATTTATTTTTCTGTAAGCCTCTATTTTCTCATCTGTAAAATAGGGAAAATAATAAAATTTGTCCTAAAAGTTTTTTGTAAGAGTAAAACAGTTAATGTATGCAAACCATTTTGCATAGTGCCTTGTACATTGTAAGTGCTTAATAAAAGTTAGCTATCACTTCACTATTACCAACTATGGGAAGGCAAACATGGATGCATATGATATTGATATGAAAGAAAACTATGGATTTTATGGACTAATATCTCAATATGAGGTCAGTGAATTTAGCTGCCAAAAAATAGCTAAGGCAACCTTTGGACTACATTCTGAGATCTACAGAATAAAAATATATTAAGCACATGTATACAACCCCCAACTGAGTTCTGTGTTCAGTTTTGGATGTCATATCTTAACAGGCACATTGAGTAAACCATTGGCCTCCTAGAGTACGAGCAGAAGGATGAAGGTTAGGGAAACTATGCCCTGATCACAGCAAATAGGGCTGATTACAATGGTTTAACAGTTGCATGATAGCAGTGCACAAAAAATGGAAAGATCTGTCATGTGGAATGGAGGTAGACATTCTCCAGAGGACAAATCTATGACAAGAAGGTATAAAGTATATACTAATTTAAATATAATTTTAGAAATAACAATGAAAAATCCTCTCCAATGGAACTGGTTACCATGTGAGATAAATAGAGATTAAAATACAACCCCCATATTTATGGATGAGGAAAACTAAGGCTAATTTTAGGAGTAAAGATACTTAACCAAGATCTCAAAGATCGCCACTACAGAGCCATGATTTAAATCGTGGTCTTCTGACTCTATATCTCAGGATTATCATGGTCCTTTAGCAAGTCAGGGAGAGGCTAGGACTGGTGTCCACAGTCTTCGGCTCAGCTATTCTATTTGGCCAAGTGGCCTGGGCCTCAAGAGTGAGGCTTAAGCCAAAATGCATCTGTTTTGAAGAAACTCTCTATGCTGCAGTTAGTCCACAGAGCTGAGTATAAATACAGAAAGGTGCAGGATCTAACCATCCAGCTAGCTAGAGCTACCCACCAAATGAATACGGGGTAGGGTGATGGGGTGTGAGCAGATGCTATTGATGTTTTCTGCTGAGTGTTTGAAAACCTACTATGAATATTGATGCCAAGAGCTTGTTGCTCTTTAAAAACAAACAGAAGATGGAACAGCCATTTTTTTTCTCTCAATATGAGATACTGGTAGCCAAATGCAGAATTTCAGTTTCGTTAGGAAACACAGGTCCATCACACATTTGCTCCTATTGTTAAAATGTGGTTGTTGATTCTTTGGTATTCCCTAATGTGGTTGTTGATGCTGTGGTTAGTATAACCCTCTCCTGAAAGTGTTATACTAACCACAGCCTACAGAGGCCCAGGCAGCCAGACCATATGGGTGACAATGCCTTGTTCTAAAAGCCAGATGAGCCAATGAATGAATTTTTAAATAATTATTCAATCCTTTCCAACAGAACCTCATTAGCTGCAACCATTGTCACCTTCTATCCTGCCAGTGAATTGGGTTTTCAGTTCAGTAGAAGCTTAGAATTTTCCTACTCATGCAGGCAGATTAAAGCTCTCAACTAACTCAGGTGTAACTCATTTAATTCACCATCCAAGTAATTACTGCAGATGCAGATAAACCAGGCTAACGGGACAGAATCCACCTCCTAAAGCAAAACAAAGAGCAAGTAAGCATGTTTCTGAATACCCAGCAAAGGATGTGTCAGATGGCAGACATCTTTAAAAAAACAAAAACAAAAATGCTCCAATGGCTTTGAAAATCAATGAATTCTAAGAGGAAAAAAATCATAGCATGGTCTTTGTGCAATTTGGGGTTTATTTATTTCGACTTTGAATGCCATTTAACAACAGAAGTAGATAGTAGCAACTGTTTCAGTCAAGTGAAATTTGAATTCAGCAGGTTCTTACACAATTTCATTTTAAACCAGGTATTTTTTTTTATTAGAAGTGAATAAACTATGAAGACTAGATAGAATCAAGGACTTTTTAAATGTAAACTCTCTGTCCTTCCGATAAGTTAACTTTGAAATCTGAACTTAATTTCATGTCTCTTGCTCTAAAGAACATTAATTGAATGTATTTTATTGTGGTAAAAATGTATGTTTCAAAGGAAGATAACCAAAAAATTCAGACTTTTGTTTTGACAGGTCATTTTCTCAAAAGGCATATTTAGAAAGTAAGTTACTTGAGCATATACTTGAAAACAATAGAGAAACAATCTTAACCATCCTATTAAAATAATTTATTTTTTCATTTACAAAGGTTATGGTCTGAATAAAACTTTTCTCTCTTGCCAGAGAATGCTATTCTTACCTATGAAAGAAGATCTACATAAAATATTATGTTATTTTATAAGTGACTACTACACAGTGATGATATATTCATGATAATCCTACTAGTTCATCACTGTGAGATGTTTTTGGAAATGTTTCATGGCCCTGTTGTAAATAACTACAACCCATTTGGAGAAGTATGGCCAAGGAGAATGCACACAGTCACTAGAGAAAAGTTCAAGTACAAGCTTCACCGTTCACTCTACATGTGACCTTAGCGAATCCCTAACTTTCTGTCAGTTTCTCCTTCTAAAAAGTAGAGTATCACTGTCCTTTTGTAACATGTAGCACAACTGAACAGAAATAAGTCTTGAATAGCCAAAATTCCATTAAAATGACCAGGGTGTTGAGGACTAGCCACTAGAATCTTGACTCATTATCAGATTATAGACGCCCATTCATTCTGGATTTCTATGTACGGTATAATAAAACACAAGCGGATGCTTGAAATCAGCATTTTGTGATGCCCCCAAAAGAATGTCAATGAAGCAGATGTCAACTTCCAATTCTCTGACACTCTGTCTCTCTCTATGAGTTTTCTTTGGCAGGCAAGATCAGCAAGATCCCCAGACATGGGACGGTGTTTTTAAACTCTCTTTGGTGTAAATTTGCTTCCAGTTTGGAGAAAAAAAAAATCATCAGCAAACTATTGTCCTAGAACATGATCCTTCCTGGAGAACATCATTAAAAATCTCCTCAGTAATCATAACTCAGGATATTTCCCAGAATGTACTCCCCAGAGTCAAATCCCAAAAGCATCACCAAGAAAAAAACAAGCAAGGGGATCAATGACTAAATGTTGGGAAATTTTACATATTTTACACCCCTCTTAAAAACTCTTAGTTTCTCTTAGTGTTAAGGAACAAATATTTGCAGAAAATAAACCTATCTAACTTTGTTTAACCTGGTATTCCCAAACATTTGTGACTTTGTCTTCCTGGTACCTACTGAGAAATTCCACTTTATTATTCCACCGCACACATTTAGGAAATTCTTGTTCAATCACTTGGTGCACAGTATCTCATGGAGCACCATGATATTAGCACTATATAGATCAAACGAGGGGACCCCAGGGGAAGAGTTTTCCAAGTTGCAATGTTGATCATTTACTTATGATGTGGTTTTGTAATGATTCAGGGCAATTTAACAAAGAAAGGGAAGATAAACAAGAAAGGGATTCTTTATCAAAATATGAAGGTTCTCAGCCATTATATGGGTTGGAATTCTTTTCATTACAAGCGATGGGAACCCTACACAAAGAGACTAAAGCAAATAAGGACATGTAGTACTTCATATACCTTTAAAATTCCAAGGTAGATTGAGCTTCAGTCCTGGCCAGATCCAGGAATATAAGCACTGCTGCCAGGCCTCTTGGTTTTAGCTTCATTGTCAGTCAAGCCCCTTCTCCATGGCAGTCTCTAACAGCTTCAAACCAACATTTTTCCCAATTTGGTAGTTCCAGAAGAAAGGGCCCCTCTTTCCAAAGGTCTAGCAAAAGTCCAAGATCTGACTTATATTGAACCAATTTGGATCACCCACACATTCGTGAATTGGTTTCTGTAGCCAGGAGGATGGAATATAGGATGGGGAATTGGCCAGGCCAGAAATGGTTCCCAGAAGGAAACTTAGGGTGATGCTACCAGAAGAAAGTGGAATAGATGCTGGGTAAATAAAACAACCTTGGTAGCCACAACAGCCGTCAAAAAAGGCCTTTCTGTGTGTATCTCCTCAGCATACTCAGATCATCAGGCAATATATTAATATTATCCAGTAAGTCTCTCTGCCTCATGGTGCTCTCCTGGGCCCAGGATTGCTTGCACAGACTACCACAAGAGAGAAGCCTGGGTTTCGCCAGGAATACAGCCCATGTTAAAGACAGCCATGCCTCTTCTTCCAGGCTAGGATGCCAGAATTAGATGTGTTTATCAGGACATTCATGATCCTTAGCCATTATTCTTAAGTAGTCTGAGCTATGCTTCAGACATGCTCTGCAGAGGTAAGTGATCTCATTAAAAAAAAAAAAAACAAAGTCACCAGCTGACATACACTAAGGATGTGAGTGTGTGTATCCTTTTGCAACCTTACAATGAATCTGAGCCAAAGGGAAATGCCAATTTATGTTTTAGATAATTTGCTGTTCCATTGAATGTTTCAGAGATTCAGAAGCTTAATCTTTTTTTTTTTTTTTTTTTTTTTTAGACAGAGTCTCACTCTGTTGCCAGGGCTAGAGTGCCATGGCGTCAGCCTAGCTCACAGCAACCTCAAACTCCTGGGCTCAAGTGGTCCTCCTGCCTCAGCCTTCTGAGTAGCTGGGACTACAGGCATGTGCTACCATGCCCAGCTAATTTTTTCCATATATTTTTAGTTGGCCAATTAATTTCTTTCTAGTTTTAGTAGAGACTGGGTCTTGCTCTTGCTCAGGCTGGTTCTGAACTCCTTACCTTGAGCGATCCTCCCACCTTGGCCTCCCGGAGTGCTAGGATTATAGGCGTGAGCCACCATGCCTGGCCCAAAAGCTTAATCTTAACATAGAATATCCTTTTACCATAAGGTTCTAGTAATGGTAGGGAAGGGAAAGGAAGTAATACTGTGTTGTAAAAATAACATGGACTTTGGAACTAAATATGTCTTCATCTTCTCACCCATCAAATATTTATTGAGCACTTAGGAGGTGCAAGGTATTATTCTGTGTGCTAGAGATACATTAGCAAACAAAATACAAAAATACGTGCCCTTGTGTAGCTTACATTCCATTGGAACTTGTGTTCAAATTTCAAGTCATCAACTTACTAACTATATAAACTTTAATTTTTATCATCTCTAAAGAAGAGATGATAATCCCTTTTTTTGGTGTCAGTAAGAACTACATGGGTTGCTGCAGATATGTCTTTGGCATGGCATGTAGGACAGAACAAACACGCAATAAATGGCAGCTACTGTTGTAGCTGCTGTTCTAATTTATACAAACAATTGAGTATCCACAAAAGAATTAAAGTAATGTTTTTGCAATAAAAAAGCAAGTATACAAAATAAGATATAAAAAATCATGCATGAATTTTCCCAGTGGACAAAAATAAAATGATAATTTTTATGTTTCTTTACATTATTGAGATAGTAAAAAAAATTGTGTGCAGAAACAAACCAGTAAGAGGCAGGAGCAAGAATCATCACCCATCGACATTTCTGGAATGTCCACACTTCAGGACAGATCTTTGACCTCTACTCAACCCCACCACTTTTTGTTTTCCTGCAATTTCTAGACAGTAAATAATATGTTATTTTGGTTCTACTTTGATGTTCACATCAAGAGTAAATAATCAGAGAACTCAAGCTTTAAAAAAAATATGGTTACTCTAAAAAAATAATAATAAAAGAGGAAGAGAAAGTGAGAGAAAGAAAAATGATACCATAAGAAAACTGTTTTTCACGGCCGCATAACCCCAGCAATAGAACAGTAACGGCTGTTAAATACCACCCTAATCCTACAAGTGAACAGATTATTGAAAATTTCAAAGTGGCAGCTTTGATTTGAAGATTCACCTCATTGACTATCTAATTCATTCCTAATGACATAATCATTGGTGAACAGTAAACGCAATTCAGAGGGTCAGAACTCTCCTATTAGTCATTAGCTTTTATATCCGAAGTGCTATTTTACTACGGAGGCTTGTATTTTACTATTTAAAAGAAGAAGAAAGTATCATTTCCAAGGTGATGATTATTAAAGTGTTGCCACAAACTGCACATGGTTATTATAGCACAAATACAGAGCTGTTTGAGACATGCACAAAATACATTTAAATCTGTTTCACAAAAAAATTCACAAATAAAACTCAGCTAGAGATAAATTAATTACCTTATTATGTTCCACAAGGAAAACAAGTGTTAGATACCCTGCTGCATTGTTTGTGGTAAGCAATCAATATTTTACTGTCTAACCATATTTAACTTTACGTGTATATCTAAATCCCTTTCTACTAGGAATTCTAATATAATACTCTAAGCATAACTCATGGACATATTCAGGTGAATTAAAGATTCCCTGAAATACACCACATGAAGGAAGTTGTATTTCATCAGCATCTGTTTCTCTTATTCATTGCCTAATCCTCCAACCCCCAATTCTCTCTACAGTTCTTTATTAATTTAAACAAAATATGTTCAATTGGACTTTTCTTAGTAAAGCATAAATCTGTACACTTACCCTATCACAGACCATTAATAAAGACCAAAGATTTTTATATAGTACATACTTACATCAAAATATATTTCTAAAATGTTACATAACTAATTAAGAAATGTCCTTGCTTGTACTAGACTCCTTTGAAAGGTTTGCCTATAGATTCAAACAGCTCTAATATTGATCTGTTTCCTAGCTTCTGAAGATGGATGGGTCAGGACTGTAGTGTTTGGGTTTGCAATAGTTAACCTGAAAGCCTTTTAAATGTGCCTGAGAAATTGTTGAGTGGCGAATTCAAGAGCTCTTTAAACATGGGAAATGTCTTCATACCTACTGTTTGTGTTTTCTTAATTTAAAATTTGTTATCAATGTCTGTATATTTCAAAATCCAATAGCAGGGCTAATACTAAAGAAAGGGTAGTGGCAAAGTAGAAAAAGATTCATGATGATATCAGGTTTATTTCTATATGTATACTAATGTTATGAGTCCTAGGAAAGGGGAAAGGAAAACTTGCCTTTTGTGTCAACTTGAAACTACTGGACTTGATTTATTTTGTTTTACAGTTTATAAAATTAAAGAGTAATGTTCATTTTACTTTACACTTAATGTTTAAATTTAATAAATGTTTTCATCTTTGTATCCATATGAGTGCCACTTCCCTTTCTCAAAATTTCAAAGTTGAGTATACTCTTAGAGCATATTTCTCAGTAAACTCTAAAATCTGCATGAATACTGGGTATTTCCAGGGGTTCCCAACAAAGTCTCAGAGAAAATCAATGAGTTGATATCCTTGACTATAACCATCCCATCTGTGTACACAACCCTGCCCGACCTCATCTGCAGAGACTCCAAAGAAGTAAAAGGCAGGGTTTTCATCTAATGGGGTTGAGTGGACTTGGTACCCTGAATGCATGCATTAATCCAGTCACATTAGTAAAAACCAACAAGTTATTTGATAGATGAATAAGATACCTCTGAGCAATATCATCATATAATATTAATGATAATATTTTGTAACCCTCACAGGGCAAAGACTGACCCATTTATCAACGGAAAGTCCTTTTGAAGATTTTCCCTAAGGGTATACAATTCTTAATCCAGTGCCTTTTTAAAGAAAATTAAATAAAGATATTTTTATTGGAGGTCTAAGAGAGAAATGTGGAAGCTATACCAGGGCAGGAAGTCACTGCTTCTCTGTTTCCATGCCTGCAAAAAATAAGTAACAGATTATGCCAAAAAGCCTTCTGAAATAATTCGACCTCAACCCTTATCTAAGCAATTTGCACAATTATCAGGTTTCATAATTTAAAAATAACTGTAATATATTACATAAAATTGAGTTCTTCTGTATACTCAACTATCTAAAATTCTTAAGAGGGAAGTATTACATCAGCACTGTTAATCTCTGGCATTGGAAATGATTTCTCAGTCCTTTATTCTTTACTTGCAGTAAATATTTATTTGTTTGTAATCACTTCAGCAATAAAGATCATGAATGAGGGAAAATGCATACCTTAAGTTGGAGCCTCTCTGCATTCTTTGCCAAAAAGCATCTAACATCTGACCACATTCTACAGACTTCTCATAAAATTCGCACCTCCCACCATAACTGTCCTTCTCTGCATAGGCTTTTTAGTATATATGTAATGGCAACTCTTAATATTCCCTCACTTTGAATAGATCCAATTAACTTTGACCCTTTTCGCTGCCCCATCTGTTTTAATCCCATCTTGCCAATAAGAGAGAATGCCTGTAAAGTCATAGGAAGTCCCAAGAAATGCTCAGGCAGGATTTTAACAAATGAGATGCAGCTTATTTTAATCATTTTCATAGGGAAATATCATAAAGGACTATCACACCACAGTCAAAACTGTTTCAGTAATGTATAATTTCAGTGCTCCATCCATATTCCCACAGATTTCTCAATATCTTTTTTGTAGAAATATCCTCAAGCTACTGAAACATACTTTTGTACATTCCAAAGACTGGGAGTTTCCAGAGTATGAAAGCCCAGTCCCTTTGCCATAGAGTGTGGAAAAGCTACATTTGTAAAACAAGAACTGATTGTCATAAAAAGGAGGAATCAGAGACAAGATATTTTGGCAATTAAACATAAAATTGCCATAACAAACTTGATAGAAGGTATGGGGGAAAAAAGAGTAAATCTCCCAAAACACTGAGAAAAATACAAAGAAATGGAAAATACCCAGAGAATCGATTGAGGTGGTCCCTGAATGAGACAAGGAGAAACTGGGGAAAGGGAAGGAGACAACAATTGGAGGCAAATTTCTAGAGCTGAAAAAAAGACAGAAGCCATGAGATTGAAGGCAACCACAAATGCCTAATGGGATGACCTTAAGAAGACCCATCCCCAGTGATAATGAGATTTCAGATCACCGAGGAAACTAAGAAGATCCAAAAATGGTCACCAAAACAGGATAGGTTACCTACAAAGGAAGGAGAATCACAAAGGCATCAGACTTCTCATCAGCAACATTAGCTGCTAGAAGATAATGGAGTAATCCTTTAAAGTTTTAAGTAGAAGTTAAACCTAAAATTCTATTCATCCAAAATAATAACAAGCAAAGGCAAAATAAATACATTTGTAGACAAAAATATTATCTCCACTAATCCTTTATAAAAAAATAACTTGAGGCTATTAACAGAAACACAGGAAACAAAAAGACATAGAATCTCCAAAATGTTATTTCTAAAGCAAGAACTCAATGAACATACATCCCAGGAGGAGAGCTGTGCAACAGGACTAGAGAATAGTTGTTCCAAAACAGAATGGGAGGTCAGGAGGTTCAAGAAAAATATCTTCACAAAGAAAGCATAGTTCATTGAATTCATTTTAAAATAAAGAAGTAGGTAGAGCTTAGCAATTAAATTCAAACATGTGTTTATTTTCTCATGGTGGGGAGAGGAAAAGAATGTCACTCAGAAACTCCAGAAAAAATAATTGTATAAGAAAAAAAATGATTTAAATAAGAAACAACTAAAATGTGGCATGATTTTGAACAATTAACCTGGGTGAGGACATTAGGTGGAAGGAAAATATGTGTAGTGGATATTCTGGTAGTCCACCGCAACCCCATTTCCGGGATGACACACTCATTGCCCAGCTGCTGACTGTTCATATCTTTGTTCTTGGCTGGGAATTTCCCTCAGCCTCAGGGAGCTCTTACCCATGGTTTTGCTCCATGTAGGACTGAGACCTGAGTTGCAATCGCCTTGCACATCAGCTTCTTCCTCTGCCCAATCCTGCCTTCCTTGCTTCCTCTCGATCTCTCCTTCCTCAATTGCTTACAATCTTTCCTTTCTCACTTATTAGTGAGTGAATCTCCCAAGCCCACTTCCCAAGCAATTCTCCACCTCAGACTCTGTTTTCAGGGAACCCAATCTAAGATGCTTGTGTAAAGTCACGAAGGTGAAAAGGGCATGGAGCATTCAGAAAGTGGCGCGCAGTTCCATGTAGCTGAGCATAGGATTCACGTGGAGAGACAGAAAGAGGAAATTAAAAGACGTATTTGGAGGCCAGTGGGTGAAGAGACCTGAATACCACCCTGTGGAATTGGCATGCAAAGCCTAAACTGTATGGCCCTGATCTCGGGACCTCAATGCCTTCATTTGTAAAATGGCTAATAAAACCCTAGGCTCTCGTGAGAAAAATGAGATCAGTGTCTATGAAAATGCTTTATGACAATATTCAAATGTAAATTATTATATTAATAGATTTCAGCCTCCAATGTTTGAGCAAGGCTGCAGGCCTGATAAAGTAGGCCAACTATGAGTCTATTTACAACAAGAACTAAGAGAACTTCATCCCATGGAAATGGGAATCAGACATTCTAGACAGTCTAATAGCAGTAGTTATTGGAGGAGGGGATGATTCTGAGTTAAGAGCTATCCCCTAGATTTGTCCACCCTACCCTCACTTTCCTCCACCCCCAGGTCCCATGAACTTCATACAGTTTTGGGGTGGGGAAGGGAGGGAAAGAGAAAGCTACGAATGAGAACATGGAGAACCATTGCAGTAGAGCTCATTAAGACAGCTGGCACAAATAGCCATGCTTCATGGAGTGACTCAAAATTGGGAGTAAGATATTCTATCTACTTCTGCCAAGAATATGATGTGGCTCTGATACCTTGGGGACTCCAGAAAGTGCTATGCACAGTTGCCACCTAAGGAATCCCACACATCTGCAGCAGTGATAGTTGACAAAAGAGGTGGAACTCATGAAGAGGAGCTCCACCATGAGCCTCAGAGAGAGTGAAATGTCAGAGGAGTGGTGGCCTAAGCAGAAGGGAGCCAGAACAGCAGGATAAGAACATGGGGACCGTATGTGCCACTCATCAGAAACACACAGGACTTCCAACAATAAGCACAGGATCCTTTACTAGAAGCAGAGGTCTTGCAATTATAGATGAGAGGAGAACCAAAGAAGTCAGTGCTGTTACTGTAAATGTCTTATCATTTCAACCAGGATTCATGTAGCTTAGGGAAGCAAAATAATAACTACTATTATTATTTACCAGATAATAGCAATCTTTTAAAAAAATATATCTTTCATGCTTTATTTATCATTGCCTAGCCTAATCCCCTGCAAATAGGTGCTGAATAAATGTTAACTAACCAAATGAATAAAGAAATTTACGACTTCTTCATTACATCAGGTTTCTCTGAAATTAAAACATAAAAGATATTACATGAAGTCATCACAAATGGCACATCAAGTTCACCATCAAAAGACAACTAGTGAAAGAAATGGAAGTCCAAAGATTCTGGAATGTTTCAGAAGCACTCAAACTTCCATGGGTATAATCTATAAATGTATCCAAAAACTCCTCTGGAATTGATAATATTTTCCATCTGCAATATCTCCTTGGGGTGGTAAATGTCATATGCTACAACCCCTTGGGTAAATAGCATATCTTCTCCCTGCGCCTGTCTGTCTAAAACTCTAAAGAGTGTTATTTGTCATCAAGTGCATCTTTCCACAAGGCATAAACCGAGTATCCACATTTGCTAGTCATTCAGAGCGTGCCCTGAGCTGCACTAAAACCTGGATCCGTTTCTCCTGCTCAGCTATAGTGAGTTACAGATGCGGCACTTCCTTCTTACTGACACTGCTGATAATAATTTTCTATTACTAAGGACATAAAACACAACAAGCATAATATTACAATCTAACCATATTCCCTTCAGAGTCAGAGGACACATCAAATTATTTTTCTCCTTGTAATTAAAATCTTTGTCCCAAGTAGAACTTCTGCCAACTAGATCTCATCTGCATCCTTCTTGGCTAGACCCCAGGATTCATTCAGGTTTGAACCCGCTCTGTTCAGAAAGGTTGGGTTGAAAAATAAATAAAAAATAAGTTAAAAGTTTGGAGAGTTGTTTTTGCCTTGAGGATGTCAGGGGAATTTTTAAATAATTGCATGAACCGAAAGTGTTTTTCAAATGAAATTTTCATTTTTTCTTTTTATTAACTGAGAAAAGTCCTATTTATTGCATCCCCTTTAACACCCCTTAGAAAAATATTATAACTGATTTCATCTAATAAACACGGCTCAACTCATTTTTCTTATCAGATTTTTTTCCTCCTGTTAAGTTTTCTTAAGTGTGCAACAATATTACTGTCCTCAACTGTAACACGATCTATTTCTCTGGTCCCTTCTAAGCTGTTTATCATTTGCTTCTCTATTTCAGATGGAATTAATCTTCTAAAAACAGATTATGCTCTAAGATGTTTTATGGCTAAAAGCTCCATCAAGACTTTTTCACAACTTGTTAATGGAACAAAATGCAGCCAGGTAACTGTGTTCCAGGTGCTGTAATAAATGCTTACCACTGCATTCGTTGAAGCCATCAGTGTTGTTTTGCAGACATCTAGGAAGCCTTTTTGTCTCATAAATCATTGAAATATTCAGGACCTTTTGCACGAGCCAGAGATATTCTTAGAGTGTTTAGCATCAATAACAATGAAAACCAGCATGACAACATCTTAAGCAATCTAAAATATTGTTGGGGACTTCCAGCCTGCCTTCATTGCAGGGCTACTAAAAATAAGTACATTTCACCACCCCTCCCCCACAACACGCGTGCGCGCACGCACACACCACCATAACCACCACCATAACCACTACCACTACCACTTAGAGAATTTATTACTTTTAGGGCTAAATTCTGCCTTTCTCTTTGACAGAATTACAACTAGATTTAATGCATAATGGAAATTTTAAATTTCAACCTACTTATACCCAATGGATCTAAAACATATAAATTAGGGGAACATATTATGCATTATGAGTGAATTCAATTCAAAATATTATACAATGGAAGATCCTGCTCCGCAACAGTTTCTTATTGGCAAAATAGAGAAGTTCTTATCAAAAGAAATGAACTTGGCCTCAGTGAGACTCATTGCTCTTCTTCCAGTTGCTCAGGCCCAAACTCTTAGAATCATCACTGATTTCTCTCTTTCTTTCACACTCTATATCCACCCATTAGCAAACCCTGGCAGCTCTGACTTAATCTAACCAGAACCCAGCGTCTCACCACCTGATTCTAGAGTCCCCAGGCTGGTTTCACAGGTTCCTCCTTTACCGTTTATAATCCATCCTCTACCAAAAGCCAGGACGATTCTTTAAAAACACAAGTCACATCATGTCACCCCTCTGCTTCCAGCTTTCCTGTGGCTTCCACCTCACTAAGAGTAAAAGCCAATGCCCTTATCATGGCCCAGGAAGCCCTTCATGGCCCAGGCCCCCACTGCCCTCTGACTTCATCTCCTACCCTCCTTTCCCTCATTGATTCTAATCCAGCCACACTGGCTTCCCTTCTGCTCCTCAAACACTCTCTGCTCCCACCTCCCGTTCTTGTCTCAGTTCCTTGCACTTGATGTGCCCTCTGGCTAGAATAATTGTCTGCAAGCTGTCCACATGGTTGCTCTCTCACTTATTTCAGAATTCTGCCCACATTGCACCTGATCAGAGAGGTCTGACCACCATATATGAAAGAATTCAAGTACTGCATCCAATTGATGTGCCTCCTCAGATTCATTCTGCCCCACCTGTCCCCACACGTCAACTGTTTGTCCTGCTTCCCAGATGCCCTAGCAAATGCAATGAAAGCCCTGAGATTCTTGTGATCAAAGCCCTGGTTGTCACCCTCCTTTGCTCATCTCTTACCTCTGCTGACTGACTTGGCTCTCCCTATGGGGAGAGGGTCAGCCTCTGGAGCTCCTGAGTCCAGATCCAACCCAACTGGACCCATGGAGCTTCTGGCTGCTCCAGTAGCTGCCCAGAGAGACCAGATAACACAAACCAGAAGCAAAACATCCTGTTAGGTGAGCTCTGATCAGTGAGAAACAAGAGGTGGAAAGGTCCATAATATGCTAAGATAGATAGATAGATAGATAGATAGATAGATAGATAGATAGATAGATAGATAGATAGATAGATAGATAAAAGAGATGGAAAGGAACAAACATAAACTGCTCTCCCTTCCTCCCTCCAACGGTTTTGAAGCACAAAGGTCCATAATAGCTCTCCAGAAATGTCCTTAGTGACCAAGCAGCCAGCTGTTTCTTCTAAGGCTGTGACCAGTTCAAAACTGCATCCCATTTTATTTGTTTCTCTGATTCCCTGCTTGATGTTCCCTTTTCACTTACTTTTGCTGCCTTGGGATTGCGTTTCCTTAAAGTGCTAAGATATAAGCTGTTTTTCAGGCGCTGCATTCTAGGGACTCTAACTAAGCTGTGTACACGCACAGACAGAAAGACAGACAGACACACACACACATACACACACACACACACACTATACTCCAAACCCTGATCCTACTTTCTCTTCTTTATCATTTACCTTTGCGTCTATTGCCCCCTGTAGAATGTAAACTCCATGACAGCAAGGACTGTTGCTTTTGTTTGCTGCTGTTTCCCAACATCTAGAATATTACCTAGCACATAGTAGGCATTTAATAAATGTGCTTGGATAATGAATAAATAAGAAGTTTATTTGAAAATATGAAAATAAGCACCATTTTATACCAAAAAAAACCCACAAAAACTGGAGAAGTACAGGTTTTTATGCATGACCTGCCTAAAGTCAACATTCCTACCTGGAATTTTTCCTGTTCTTCTCATTCTCCTTAATTTCATCAAACTTCATTGGTTATCACTTAATTCAAAGTTTAACTCCTCTCAAAATCCACTTCCCCCAGTTAGACTCACAACTGACATAACTATTTCCTTCCTTCCACCATTTCCTTCCTTCAATCCCCCTAAAGAGAGCACACACATACTTAGAGTAGACTTTATGCATTTCACCCATTTTCTCAGAATTGCATAATATCCTAAAATAGATTCAGCATGTCTTTTAGTCCTTCCTCCACCCCACACCTCCTCACAGATACACACGAGCCTGTTCCCTCCCCACATCTGAACCCTTCCTGCTAATCCTGTCATTAACAATAAAAACTACTAATTGCTGAGCACGTACAATGTGCAAGGCATTGTGGTAGGCATTTAATCCTCACAAAAACCCTGTAAAGTGTGAAAATATCTCAAAATTCATTCATATTAAAGTGTTTGGTGCTTACTATATTCTCCTCAGAGTTATTAGCCTGGATGAAGCTGACTTAGTCAACAGAAATTAATCACTCTGGCACAACTGTATTCATCAAGGAGCTAGAGGTTCCATGGGGAAGGCAAGGCCACTTCCTTCCTCATGCTCCTCAATTTACAGTCCTCCACAAACCATTGATTCATGGCTTTGTAACTGTCCTGGAATTGCTTCATGAGACTATGTTCTGTCTCCTTATGTAATTTAAAGCTCTTTTGAGATAAGACAAGTCTTTAATTTTTTGAGGGTTTCTAGAAAACTATACTGTTTCTTAACTTTAGATTCCAGCCTCCAATCTCTCTCCCCTCTAACTCATCTGTACTTCTACAACCAAATGTATCTTCCCAGAGCAGCGATCTTCGAAGTAGGAGTGGGGTGCACATTTCCAAAAAATGTGCAAGATGATTTCTTGGGAGTGCAGAAAAAATATTATAATTTTATATGTATTTATTGTTATTCTTAAAAAATAAGAACTAGTATAAGCATAACTCAATGTAATGTATGGATTCATACTAGTATATTCATTTGGTCTCTATGTGACAATGTCAAGGGTACATGTAGGGAAGGTATCCAAACACGGAGATGACTGGGATCCCTTCACTTCTCTTGTACATTGAGTGAGCTGCAGTTTGGGATATCAGCAAAAGTGAGGTTACAAACTATAGAACTGAGTTTTAAGTAAACTAACCCGTGCAAAATGGACACCTGGCTTAAGGATTCCTGCAAAGAAACCATGAATGAAAGAAAATATCAATTTTGCAACTCAAGTGAACAAGAAAATGGCAGAGTTAACATTTCTACTCCTAGTACAAACTCTTCATTTACCACATTATAAGAGTAAATCAGTGACAAGAAATTGGCCTTAAAATATTAAAAATTATCCAGAAGACCATTTAAAATATAGGCTTATACATATTTTCATTAACAATGACTTCATCTTATATATATAGTGTCTTGATGTATTGCTTAATGATTATGATATGCATATATAGAATTACAGCATAAAATCATAGTAATGATAATATGAAGCCATCACAATTAAGATATTTTTTAAACAATAAAAATAAATATTATTACCTGAAACATGGAACAAGCCTCTGCAATTTTTTTGAAGATGTTTAAATTGGTCAACAATCAATCCATTACTTTACAAAATTTCCCTAAACATGTAAAGTGTATTTTTAACAGTGAAAAACAAAAGGCTACATATATTATTACAAAATCTTTATTTTTTGCTTTGGTGAATGCTGAAATAATATTAATACGTGCAAAACAATATGGCATGAGCCAAAATGCACACCTTTGTCAGCAAATAACAGGATTTTTTTTAACCAGTTTAAAATTCTTCCAAACAAAAGTCTCAGCATATGGTTTTCAGTCGGTTGTGTTTAAATAATAAAATACATGAAGAATTGCATTTTTTTTCAAACTACCAAAGATAAAGTATGTAGATAAGATGTATTTCCAACAGTAAATAACTTCTTTAATGGTAAAAGCTGTATAAGTAACAGAGCGATTCCTTTGACCAAAATTTTAAAAGAATTTGGCTAAGGTTCCTGAAATAGATCACATGTGACATCCTGCTATATACAGGCAAGCATTTGCAGCTAAGGAATTGGAGCCAGAAGTGCACAAAATACTGCAGGGTATCATCAATTTAGTTAATTTTATTTTTTTAAAAACTTTAAAATATAGTTGACTCTTTAGAATAAATTGAGATGGGAGTAACCATGGACATATTTTCTACAACACAGAGATTTGCTCATGACAAAGTACTCAAAAAAAACTAAAAATATATATTTATAAGAAAGACAAGTGTTCCAAATATGCTAACTTTTTCTGTGATAAGTGGGCTGTCCATAGCATGTTACCTCTGAAATATTTTTTTAATAATAATAATATTAATAAACACAACCTGTCCCTTCAAGGGGAAAGTAATGTTTCAATAGTGAATAAGAAAGAACTGCCTTTCTAAGGAAACTTATGCTACTGACAGAGCATTCTGGAAAGATATGTAGGAAGATTTCCATTGTTATGTGATTTGGATGCCAAAACAAGGTAAATGCATTCATCTTCTATTTTTTTAAAAAATATCTCATATCAGTACATTCTAAAAACTTAGAAATGGGGTTTTTAAACCATTTTAAAACTCTTCCAAACAAAGAATTTCAGTGGAATTTGAACCGATTTTGATAACAATGAAAAAAACTTTAACACTGTCTATTGATTTGCAGGAACTACTGATTGACATCAGAGAAAATGAAATCTACTAGCCAAATTCTAACAAAATCCTTTCCATAATTGCTGAATGGGAATTAGTTAAGACATCAGTAAGGAAATTCTTCTATTTGGATTTATGTGTCTTTGTGAGACATATTTTTCAGTTGCAAAAACTATTACAACAAAGTACTGAAAATCTGAATTAAGAAATACACATTTAAAGGGCTGCATGACAAATTTTTAAAGTTTTTAAAAATAGTGACACATACTCAAATATAATAATTTTAGTGAGAGCAAAAAAACTTTTATTCCATTAATAGTTTAAATAAAAATAAAACAGTGATTGTTTATTTCATCATTAGCTCAATCTTTTAAGGTTGTAATTGGTATAGGTTTTAGAATATACATAATAGATACTGACATGATAGTTTGCCTATAATTTGCAAATAAGTAAATATATATATTGTGATGGTATACACTCAAAATTTGTTAACTAATAGAGATGTGCCAACAAAAAATTTTGGAAAGCCATATGCCCTAAGGCAGTGCTATTCACAGTGTATTCTGTGAACCCACATTATCAGTGTGATATATGAGATTGTTGGAAATGCAAATTCTGGGGCTGCACCCCAAACCTACTTAATCAGAATCTCTGGGAGGTGGGGACAAGAATTTGGATTTTAACAAGATCTTGAAGTGATTCTCTGAAGCATAATACAGATCTAATCAAGACACTCCTATTTTTTAAATTTTTACTTTTTAATTATTAGGGATACATAATAGTTGTACATATTTATGAGGTACATGTGATCTTTTATTTCAAGCATACGATGTGAAATAATCAAATCAGGGTAATTGAGATATTCATCACCTCAAGCATTTATGATTTCTTTGTGTTAGGAACATTCCCATTCCACTCTTTCAGTTATTTTGAAATATACAATAAATTATTGTTAACTATAGTTGCCCTATTGTGCTGCCCAATGCTGTATCTTATTCCTTCTGTCTAAATGTATTTTTGTACCTATTAACCACCCCCTTTATGCTCCCTCCCCGCTACCCTTCCTAGGTTCTGGTAACCATCATTCTACTCTCTGCCTCCATGAGTTCAATTTTTTTAGTCCCCACATATGAGTGAGAACATGTGATATTTGTCTGTGTTTGGCTTATTTCATTTAACATAATGTTCTCCAGCTCCATCCATGTTGCTGCAAATGGCAGAATTTCATCCTTTTGTGGCTATGTAATATTCTACTGTGTATATGTACCACAATTTCTTTATCCATTCATCCATTGACGGACACTGAGGTTGATTTCATATCTTGGCTATTGTGAATAGTGCTGCAATAAACATGGGAGTGCAGATATCTTTTCAATATACTGAATTCCCATTCTTTGAATATATACTCAGCAGTGGAATTGCTAGGTCATATGATAGTTCTATTTTTAGTTTTTTGAGGAACCTCCATACTGTTCTCCATAGTGGCTATAGTAATTTATATTCACACCAAAAAAAAAAAAAAAAAAGATGTTCCTCTTTAAAAGCTGCCTGTTGCTTACTAAATTAAGGCCAACCTTCTCACCATATCATTCAAAGGCTCTCCAAACAACAGCCAAGCCTCCCTTAACGGCCTGTTTCCGTGACCCTCCACCATGATAGATGCTGCAAATATTAAATGTGCCCTTCCCCCCCCTCCTTGTTTATATTCTTTTCTTCACCTGGAATTCCTCCCCTGCCCTATTTTGTCTGCTTATCCAAAATCTTTACAACCTCCATGTTATCTATTCTAAGAAAAATGCATGATCTTAGAAGAAGAAAAAAACCTTTCTACATATTCTTCCTTTATTTTAGATGCCCACAGCATCTTGCTTGTTCATTTCCTGCTGGCAATTAACTAATAAGTACTTATTCAGGTACTTATCTAATTCCTCATATAGACTTCAGGCTCCTTGAGAGAGAGACGTGCTTAATTTTCCTTTATCCCCTAATTTATCACAGGCTTGACAGGCTCTAATAGTTAGCTACAGAGTTGAAATAAAGTCCCACAAATGAACTCAGCCCACACTGTCTGCTTTCTTCATCACTCTATTGAGGACACTACCTCATTGTGGAGAACCTGAATTTCCCATGAACTTCCATGTACTTGGGTCTCTCAGTCACTTTCTCTTCCCCTCACATTGCATTTCTGAGTTGGGTCATCTCTCCTGCTTACTTGGTCATGAATGGGGAGATTCAATTATAGGAAGCAAATGATGATTTGAAAAAAAGTTACCATGTTTGAGGGCTTACCAGTGCCAGATACCATACAAAGTATTTCAAGTGATTATCTCATTTGTTCCTGACAAAAGCTCTATTTGGTAAGCATATTACCACTCCCATTTTACCAGATGTGGAAACTGAGGTGCAGAAAGGGCTAATAGAGTAGTAGAGTCAGAATTGGAATCTAGGCTGGCTGGCTACAGAGCCTACACAATTAACCTCTACATTACCCTGCTAACAACAGAAGATACACAATTCCAGAGCTATCCTTATCTTAAACCCAAGTCACTAGCCCTCCTAACCACATGGAAAAACACATGCATTGGAGTCCATCTTGATGTCAGTATAAAAACTATGATTTCACTATGTAAGTTCAATTTAAATCTAGATCAAAGAAATCTAAATTACTTTTCATTTGGACTATAATCTTATATTCCAAAACTTAAATGCTTATAAGAAATCTTTATCTAATTTAAGATAATTAGCTCAAACGTAAGTACAGAGTTAATACTACTTTTCCTCTAAAGTAATAAGTACAAAGGGTTCTATTCTTTCCATAGTCAAATATGTCATGGAACTTGAACTAGTAGGCAATCACTATCTTTTCTTTATAAGAAAAAAAGCCTTTGAAATATGTACCATAACCTCTGAAAAATACAATTATCCTCCTGAAGAAATGAGGTATTTTTTTCTGACAAAAACGGTGGGCAATTGATCTATATAGTTCTTTTCTTCCTCAAAAAAATTATTGTATATTGTGTAATGATCATTATAATTAAAAATTAAGATGGCTTGCAATAATTCCACCATTATTTGATTCAAAATCTTTATAAAATATTGGCATTTTCCAACATTTATTTTTCCTGTCTATGTTCCATTTAAGGCCAAATTTTCAAACCCAGCTGCCAAATTACACATATAATTACTGCATTTGCGCACAAAAATGTGATAATTGCTTACACAATTTCAGAGGCCAGCTTGAGGCTCCTTTCCAAATTTGTTTTACATGTACAGTGCGGTGTATGTAGCTTTATATGAAAATTGGGGAAGTAAAATTCATGGTTTGTCTGGGTGATGTGTGAAAATGGATACAAAATAAAGCCTTTCTATAAATGCCTGGGCCTGTCTTTATATTTTCTCCCAACAGACCTTTATAAAAATGTTATAGAGTGGCTCAAACTTCAGCTGATGTTGAAGTAATGGCAGCAAAAGGGGGTGATACCTGGTATCATGCCTTAAATAGTACAGGTGCCCATTTTTGTTAGTGTTTGACATGTTGTCACGAGGCATTCTTCTGTCTGCTCCTGTCAACCTGGGTAAGAAAAGGTAAAGGTGATAAAAAAAAAAAAAACCATAATCCTATAGTCAGCCAAGATGATAGCAGCTGCAATAGGGCAAAGAGGTTGAGCACTGGTGGCTGGGGATTCACCTCTCCAACTTTGCATGACAGCTGCCTTTACTGTTCGGCAAATAGCCACTGTGGGTATAGCTCATGATGGGTATTCCTAATGGAAGCTTTGGTTCGAGAAAAGGCAAAGAAACAAGATCGAGCTGGTCATATACACTGGTGTGATGATCTAAGATATTTTTGCTTCTGCACCAGTTGGGGAGAAAACTGTGGCCAGTTCCACATAAACCTAGGCTCAAATAATATCTACTTCCCAAACTTGGGGACTATGAATCTGGTCTCTGATTATGGCCAAGTGTCCAAATATGGGACTGACTGAAAGCAATTAGGCCAGAAGCCTATTGAATATTGAAGGAAGTTGAAAGTTCAAAGAAGCCCTAGAAATATCATCTTCCCCAATGCCTACCTGAAATAATCAAAACTGACATCATGATATATGTTAAGCAATGTTCTAAGGATTTTGTATGCATTCATTCACTTTTTTACCTGCTTATTACTTTTACAACGTAAGCACTATTATCTTCATTTTATATTTGAGCACACTGAAGTACAAAGAGATTAAGAAATTTGCCAAATGTGACATAATTAAAAAGTAGCAAAGCCAGCCTTAGAACCCTAGGCATTCTGACTCCAAAGCCTTTCCTTTTAACCCCAATAACATAATGCCTCTCATAGGGAGCCAAGGAAAATAGTGGACAAGGGAAGACCTCGGGCAGCCAGCATGAACCTCCAAAGAATTCACCACTTGAAATTAGCCTTCACTACTTCTGTCTGGCAGGAATGATATTGTCATGGGCTAATGACCATTGTGTGTTGCTTCCCTTTCTTCTCTTTACCAAATGGGAAATGTTTTTATTCAAGTTATCTATCCTATTCCTTCTTTGTCAGTTTATATGAGTTGTGTTATAGATGGATAACATATTATTAGCAAAATTCCCTAGACTAGGAGGAGTTTCACCAGATATGATGAAGGGGACCCCACATCACCCAGAGATTCAATACTTGGAGCTAACACACTGAATCACTGGGTTGTCTCTAGGGGGGAAACATAGCTGTTTCTGAAACTATGGATGGAAAGAAGGGTTTGCATGGTTGCTGGGCTGGTAATTTATCCAGTATCCACTTTCCCCTTTCTAAAAATATCTACTGTCCCGGCCCGCGGGACCTTCTGTTACCCATGGGGTCAAGGGGGACCATGCCTGAAAGAGATGGGCGAGAGAAAGGAACGAGACCAAGCAAAGGGTTGTCAAGGTCTACTTTACTTAGATTCTTAGTAGGTTTTATAAGCATACAGAAACAAGGAAGTAGAAACAAAAAATGCAGTGGGGTGACAGTGAGTCTTGGGTTTGGGCTAATCAGCCCCAATCAGTATCTTATCTGTATCGAGGTTGTTTTTGACTGATTATCCAACCTCAACCTGGCAGGTGGTCGGGAACAATTGCAGTTAGCACACCCTGGAGCATTTCTCAGTCAGCAAGTCATGGAATGCATTCTTCTCGGAGCTATAGCTGGAATTTTCCAGGGCGAAGCCCGTGCGTAGGACAAGTCATAGGGGAGTTGAGGGTCTTTGAGGGTCCTTGCCTCTAACAATCTACCTCTTTCGTGTATGGTTCATGGATTTGATGGGCTATGAACCTCACCCCCAGTCCAAGAAGTGAGTCCTTATTAGTATGTCAATCAGAATAACCCATTCCATCCTCACATCAGCCTTAACATGCAATTGATTTAGGAATGGTTAGTAATTCAACCCTACACCAATCACTACATAGCACTGCTCACCCTGATTGCTTCAGTTTAGTCCAAACAATGCAAAGAACAAGGATTTTGTTCACTGGTAGGAGGAAGAGACACTGTCTTCTATTTGGACATGAAAGCATAAACATATCACCTCAATGACTGCAGGCAGCCTCCATACGATCACAAGGAAAGTCAGTCATGGAACAAAGCTGTAACTGGATAGCAGAGTGAAAGAGAGAAGAAAAAAATACTAAAATTAAGTCCCTGGTTACATCACTAAACTAGATCAACCAATACCAAAACTCATCCAACCTCTGAACTTCTGACTACATGTGCCAATAAGTTGTTTCTGCTTTAAGCCAGTCTGAGTTTTGTTTTTTGTTAATTAATGTATCTTCTAAGGTTACTTGTATCTTGGAAAATAATGGCCTGGGAAAGATTTGATTTCTATGAAGCCTTTAAGAAGTTTAAGCTGATCCAGGAATACCCATTCCCATTCCAGCCACGGGCACTCCTTGTACTGTCAAGTCCAACACTGACTCGGGAGGTCGTGAGGAAGTGTGGACTAGTGAGAGGTGCACGGGGCTTGGCTGAGCTCAATTCCCAGGTCTCTCTCTTACTGATTGGGCAAAGTGACCACATAATTTATTGTCCAAATCGATATATTTATCAGTAAGATGAAATGTTATAATGTCCCTAATAGTCATAAACTAAAACAGTGCCAGGAAAATAGGCATGGATCTATATCGTTGAGTTGCTTTGGACAAGTCTTTGAGCGTCAGTTCACACATCTATAGAATGAGACTACCAGTGTTTGTCTCACATGGCTGTTAGAGAACTCAAGGAGATGATGCACAGTAACACAGCTGCTCAAGATTGGGAGCGTTGGCTTTATAAAGGAAGACCATCTCACATTATTCTAAATGCTTCTGTACTGAAAATTCTTAATAATTGTGCATATATTTATTGTTTTTTGAGTAATTTAGAGATTTTCTTTTAAAAATAAATATTAGGCCAGGTGCAGTGGCTCACGCCTATAATTCTAGCACTCTGGGAGGCCAAGATGGGAGGACCACTTGAAGTCAGGAGTTTGAGACCAGCCTGAGCAAGAGCGAGACCATGTCTCTCCTAAAAATAGAAAACAATTATCCAGGCAACTAAAAACAGAGAAAATTAGCCAGGCGTGGTGGTGGCGCACACCTAGGGTCCCAACTACTCAGGAGGCTGAGGCAGGAGGATCACTTGAGCCTAGGAGTTTGAGGTTGCTGTGAGCTAGGCTGATGCCACAGCACTCTAGCTCAGATGACAGAGCGAGATTCTGTCTCAAAAAATTTTTTTTAATAAAAAATTTAAAAATTAAATATTAATTAAATGAAATAAATACAAATGAGAATATATGGGAAAACTCACCAACTTGAATAATCTACAAAAACCAAAGCCAATCTTGCAAATGAGTATGATAGGTCACTACCCATTAGATAAGTCTTAGGGGTTCAGGAAAAGTGTCTTTCCTCCCAATAAACTGTTTTCTTGGTGATGCCTACAATTCTCCAACTATTGAAAATGGTTGTTCCTTACATTCCTGTAACACTTCACTGGTTGGAGTTTGCTATAGAATGAATTTGAAGTATCATTGGTCATCCTCATGGCCGTGACATTTGAGCTAGGAACAAATTCCTAAAGAAGAGACAACACCCAAGTTACATTATCTTGAGTTCTTTCACCCCCTTCCCAATATGCCTGACCCTGAACACTGTAGCCCTATGTTCCTCTCAAAGGATTTCATAATTCTTGTTACCAATCCAAACTTTTCCTTGCCAGCACATAATTGGATCTTATAAAGCCAAAAGAATTATTTCTTAGTCTTCCCATTGATCCTTTACATTATAAATCTGAAATCACATCAGTGCTATCAAGCCACTTCTCTGACACAGGAATATGGAACTTGTATCAACCAGGGTCTACTCAGAAGACAAAAATGACACCAGTTATCTAAACAGAGAAAGTGTAGTATAAAGATGTGTTAACTGAGAAAATAAAAAGATAAAAGGAGAATTCAAAGCTATCATGAAGAAGATAGCAACTTCAAGAAGCAGCTACCGCCCCTAGGGCTGGAGGAATAAAGAGAAGAGTTTAGAATTATTAAAACTTGCTTAGAAATGTGGCTCCATGGAGTTGAAACTCAGACCTCTGAGCAGGGGACACTGCTCAGCTGATGCTAGTGTCCCTGAGTTCTAAAGACAGCCCCAGGAGCTGGAACCAGACTTCTGAGCAGGAGGCTCCAGCTAAACTGATGCTGGTATCGCTGAAGAGGGAGCAATGAAGCTTCCGCAAGTGCTGGAGAAACTGCAAAGTGGATTCAGTTGCTGCTATAGGAAGGAACTTGTCTTGCCAGGATTAAGAAGCATTGCTGGGGTGACATTCACATGGAAAGTCAGCAAAGCTAGAACAGCAAGAAGCAAGTCCCTTTTCCTCCTCCAACCTTGTAGTCGCCCTGTGGTGCCCCCTATTGGCAGAGCCTAATTGGGATCTGCTTGTCAAGCAGAAATGTGGTTTGCAGAGTCCCAACATTACAAAGCAGGCAACAGATTTGGAGCTGAGAGAGAATAACTTAATAACTAGCACAGAGCGGTGCAATTTTACTGTATGGAGGAGGAACCCATAGTCTGACTCTCAGAGAGGATAAAAATAACCCAGTTCCTAGAAGATAGCTCCCATGCTTCCTACACCACCACCAATAAAAGTATTTTGAACACTGTGAAGTATCATTTAAGGAAAGGTGCTGTGATTATTACTTCTTCTGGAAGACAGATTTGAGTAGGCAGTCCCTGACAGCTTGGATATTAAGAGCTGACCTATTGACATTTTAGCCACCACATTTGTATCTGAACTCTTACCTGCCACAAACATCATAGTATTTCTGATCTTCCATGTGAGGATGCTTTTTCCTCAGGAAACACCTCAGGCATTGTGATTTTTCTTTGCAGATATTTATGGAGCCATCATTTGAATACTTCTATTTTCTCAGTGTGCTGAAGGAGAAAGTGTTGATTATGAAATATTCTGAAAATCACCCAGTGTGTATAAAGCTAATAAAAAAGCATATTGTGGTCACGGTAGAATTTTCAAAGGGGTAATGATCATGGCTTCACTGTGCCTACATGTTTGGTACTTTTTACTTTTGTATAAAATGTCTACTCATTATATTGTTCGCATCTTTGTTGACTGAGTTTGGACAGATTTAACAAAACAAGAAAATCTATATTCTTATGCCAATTTTTGATAACCCTAATAAACATAAAGGTCTTTCTGATGTTTTTCCTGGGTCAGTTAAAGGCAGTGATCAACGACAAACAGTGTTTAGAAACTTCGTTTAACTGCCAGATTGGAAGGTCAGCCTTGGACCAGTGCCAGGAGACTAAGTATTCCTAAATGAGACCTAAAGGATACACATAATGTCACAGTTTGTTCTGTAAACCTTCTTCAGAAGAAATGGGGATGGGGCAAAGCAGAGAGGAAAAGTGGCAATCAATCATTTTAGGCTTTCAAAGGCCTGGAAGTAACATAGTTAGACAAAAAGAAAAAGAAACAGACAAGATTATTTGCAGATCTAAGGGTCAATCCACACCTCTCCCCAAAAAAGAGGGATAACGTAATATGATAAATGCAACTCAGTCACTCAGTAAAGTTATAGCATGTCCATTCCATTTCCAACACATGGGTAGTTCACAGGATGGACACAGGCAATAAATACCCAAGAATCTAACATGCTTACATCACAGCTGGCCCAAACGGCCCACGTTTGGTATCACTAAAGATAGCATAATGACTAAAAGTGTGGGCCCTGGGACAAATTTGCCTAAATGCAAAACTGGGTATTTCTTGTTAATAAACTGTATAATAATGGGAGAGTTACTCAACCGCCTGTGCCTCAGTTTCTCATTTATAAAATGACGATGATAATATACCTACCTAAAATCAAGTGGGGAAAATAAAGTATTACAAAAATATAGTGGCTTAAAGGTTGTATAAGCTTATTTCTCTTGCCTAGCAGCCCCCAGCGGGTCCAGTGAGTGAAGCAGATCTGCTCTACTTATTCAAAGGAAGCTGGGGAAGGCAGTGGCTAGCTGGAAGGCCCTGTGCCCAGCTTTACTGTTTTGAAAAAAAAGGGGGAAATAGATCTTAATCAGTAAGAAGAGTCTGTCATCTTAACTCATCATTTTGCTACAAAGGAAATGAAATAATGCACTCAGAAGAACATCTGACATTTAGTGAGTGTTCAATAATGGCTAACTATTGGTATTGCCAGGTTATAGGCCCCTCATAAATATTCTATTTCTCCCTCTTTCAGACACAGTTCCTTTTTTTGCTGTTAGCCATTGGACTTTCTTTGGCTGATGAAACGAGCATGGCAGTGATGAGTGTCGTTTCTGGCAGAAGAATTAAGAGCCAGTGTGCTACCCTGTTTTCTACCCTACCATAGTAATTATGGAAGGACTTGCCAGCCTGGATCCCTCAGTAAGTACAATGAGAGGAGCCACCCAAAAACTCACAGGTGTGTAAATGAGCAAGAAATAAATGTCTGTTGTGCTAAGCCACTGAGATTTGGGGATTGTTACTGCAACATTCAACTAGGTCTGGAACCAGCGGCCTCAAGGCCACATGTGGACCTCCAGATCCCCAAGTGCAGCCCCTCGACCTAATCCAAACTTCACAGAACAAACCATTTTAATAAAGGATTATTATTATTTAACAAAAGATTATTATTTAGATTCAGTCAAAAGGCCACACTCAAGGATCCAAAAGGCCACATGTGGCCCCAAGGCTACGGGTCCCCACCCATGTCTGAATATCACCAAAAGTAAACTTGAAAATTGGCTGGTAACCTTGTGCATTGCTTACCTACTAAGGGCTCATAGTTGATTATACTGAGACACCATAGGTATTAATGACTGTGTGTGCAAGACAAAGCAGTCTACCCAGGCTTGATACTATACTGTAGAAACATGTTTGCTAAAGCCTTCCTTCCAAGTCTGCATCTGAAAGCAAGCTGAAATTTAGAATCTTCTAATTCTTCTCGCCTTAGAGGTAGTCGCCATCTGGCCACAGCTGTGGAAATGCCAATATAAAAGGAAGAGTCCTGAATGGAAATGTAGGCCCTGTGAAATTTTTTGCATTTTCTCAAATTTGAATTTTAGTATTTCTTTCAGATTAATCCAGTATTGGCAATTGAGAGTGTTTCATGCAGTTATTAAATGTTGTATTCACCTGTAAGAATCTAGACAGCAGAGAGTGTGGGTAGCTTGTTAGGGTTATAGACATAAAACAGTTGTAGCTGTTACTTATGATCATTTACCATGTTAATTGGCAATGTATTAAGTGCTTTACCCACATAATCTCATTTAATCCTCACATCGGCCTTTTTAAGGTGGATACTAATAGTATTCCCATTTTACAATTGAGGAAACATGAGCTTAGAAAAGTTACATAGACATTTATTCCTTGCTCATGTTACATGCTCATATGTTATGTAAAATGACTAAAGTCAGCAGTCCATGAAAGACGTAATTGGAATGTGAACTCAGGCATATGAGTCGAAAATGCATTTGTTGAGCCATAAGCTGTACCTCCAATCTAACATAACAAGTGTCAGAACTGAGCCATGTACAAAGATCTGTGGGAGCAAAGAATATAGATTAATCATGGAAGAATTCATTGAGAGTCGGGTTCTTAGTTGATAGGAATTGGCCACATTATAAAAGGGGGGAGGACATTCTAGCAAAATAAAAAGTTATACTTCTCCTGAAGTATTAATACTATATTCACTGTGACTCATAACTAAACATATTTCCACCTTTACATTGGCTGCCAGGGAACTCACAGCCACATTTATAAAACTTCTTCAGCAACTATATAAACCCTAATTATGTAAACATCGTGTAGTAACCAAACCTTTTTTTTTTTTTTTTTTTTTTTTTGAGACAGAGTCTCGCTTTGTTGCCCAGGCTAGAGTGAGTGCCATGGCGTCAGCCTAGCTCACAGCAACCTCAAACTCCTGGCTCAAGCAATCCTCCTGCCTCAGCCTCCCAAGTAGCTGGGACTACAGGCATTCGCCACCATGCCCGGCTAATTTTTTGTATATATATTAGTTGGCCAATTAATTTCTTTCTATTTATAGTAGAGACGGGGTCTCGCTCTTGCTGAGGCTGGTTTCGAACTCCTGACCTCAAGCAATCTGCCCGCCTCGGCCTCCCAGAGAGCTAGGATTACAGGCGTGAGCCACCGCGCCCGGCCCTTTCTGTTTTTTTTTAGTAGAGACAAGGTCTTGCTCTTGCTCAGGCTGGTTTCGAACTCCTGACCTCGAGCAATCCGCCCACTTCGGCCTCCCAGAGTGCTAGGATTACAGGCATGAGCCACTGTGCCCGGCTGTAACCAAACCTTTATCAGAATTCCACCCCCATTTTTTCTCTATCCAATTTCCCAAACTCTTTATGTTTTAATCCTGTATCATTACAAATGTCTTTTTAGGTATCCTTACATTCATTTTATAACAAGAAAGCAAAACATAAATAAATAAATTTGTTTTCCCCATGAGAAGGCCATGAATTCTCAAATATAAAGGACCTATTTAAAACTTGGATAACACCTCTCTTAGGCTGAGAAGAAATAAGCAATCTCATATAGTGCTGGTAGGAATATATGTTAAGAAACATACAGAAGTCAATTTGGTAATACTTATGAAAATTAAAAATTTGACTGGACACAGTGGCTCACACCTATAATCCTAGCTTTTGGGGAGGTGAGAGAATTGCTTGAGGCCAGGAGTTCAAGACAAGCCTGGGCAACATAGCAGAGATCCCATTTCTACAAAAAATAAGAAAAATTAGCCAGGTGTGCTGGTGCATGCACCTGTAGTCTCAGTTACTCAGGAGGCTGAGGCAGGAGGATTGCTTGAGCCCAGGAGTCTGAGGCTACAGTGAGCTATGATTGCACCACTGCCTCCAGCCTGAACAACAGAGCAAGACTCTGTCTTTAAAAAAAAAAAAAATTCATGGAACCACTGATCCAGCATTTTCTCATCTTGGTATTTATCCTATAGATATACTGGTACCCAGACAAAATGACTATGTACAATGTTACTCCCTTCAACCTCATTTCTAATAACAAGAGATTAGAAAACAAAATTTATGTCCATCAATAAAGGAGTGATTAGAAAAATTATTTTTCTTAGTTCTCAAACTTTTTTTAGCTCTTCGAAATGATCATAGTCTATGGACACTGGGTCTATGATGTCCGATGATTAAATTAGCTCCAACTGAGCCAATAAGTATCAATCTTTATTAAATATTCACAGCACCTACTCTGTGCCAAGTATTCTACTTACTAGGCATTTTTTAGGTCAGAGATCCAATATGCATACATTTATAGATCTCAAGGACTCCTGACTGGTAAGAGATGAGGCAGAAAATCCATGCCCAGGGTACCTCTGTTAGGCTTAAGCTTCAGATGTAAGTCAAGCAAAGGCAGAGAATTAATTCAAACCTTTATTCTTTTCATGAGTTTGATGATGTAATGTGAGTGGGATTCAA